>NC_079224.1:16721625-16924125 GCF_029633865.1 Lampris incognitus
AAGCAGAGAGGGACAGGGAAGGGTATATGGGGTGTGGGGGTGGGAGGGTAGTGGAGGCAGTATCTCCAGCAGTAGGGAGGGAAAGGCTCTTGACAGCTCAGAGAGATTAGTGTCCATTACCAAACAAATTTCAGCTACCACATACAACACTTATGACAGGCCTCGCTCCGTTCAGCCCTCATGGAAGCCCTTTTTTTCTCCCTTCTTCTTCTTCTTCTTCTTCTTCTTCTTCTTCTTCTTCTTCTTCTTCTTCTTCTTCTTCTTCTTCTTCTTCTTCTTCTTCTTCTTCTTCTTCTTCCTTTTAAACCGCACACTTTTGTCTTCATTGCCACGTCCCCTGGACACCGGGAATGAAACAAGTACTTGTTTTCTTGGTTGCTCAGTCTGAAAAAGAGGGCCGGCATTTAAGAAGGGTGTGGGAATCAATTATCCCACTCAAGAGACATGCTGGACCAGTGGAGTATTGCTGGGATTAGTGTCCATTCCTGTCATGTACTGACAAACCCTCCAGCTGATCTCTTTAAAACCAGGTGTTGTTAAGAAGCAGCGCCCGTACTGGGGGGCCTGGACCTATAGGCGCTTGGCTCACTACACTTTAGGAATGACTGATGATATAATATTGGAAAAACATGCATGCCCCATGGCTCCGGCTGCTCACCTCCATGTGCTCCGAAATCACACTGACTTAAATGGTAATTATATGCACCCAGCAAGAGGCGTCGCACTACAGCGGTTGATTCTGTCCAAAATGATGTGACTTATCCTGAGTGAGTATTTAAGCTTTGAATGCCTTGGATGACTCAAACCTGACTGCATGTGTCTATCGGTCTTCTTCTGTGGAAAACGTTTAACCCTTCAAAAAGGCCCATCACAGCGTTTAACAGCCGAGAAAAGACTCTCAATGATCTGTTTTTCAACCTGAAATTTGATGATTTTTACTCAAACCCAACGTTAGAAAAAGTGAAACGTGGTTTTTGTTCATATTTCTGTGAAAGCTGTACACCACTTGGGTACTACAATTGTGTTAGGGTCATTTTTGACCCAAGACATGTTTGGGTCATGTTTGACCCTATAAAAACGAGCGGTGTCCACTGATTAAATGCCATCTTTCTGCACTGAGTAGAGGGGAAACCCAGACAGTCACACAGTTTGTGATGAACGACAGGCTGTTGCTTCGTGCCAAATAGCTTTGGGGTTTAAAATTGAATGAAGTTGCTTTAATTGAGAGGTTTAATGAAGGCGGGTTGTAAACGACCCTCAAGACGAGGGCGGTGTGCAGAGCGTGTGGACAACACGAGGGTTAAGCAACGTCTACCCATGGTTTTTTCCATTATGCTTGCGCAACACGGCCAGCCAACCCGTCACCATAATGCATGTTTAAAACGGGCTCACAATGGTGTGCGGCGCAAAGTTCTCGGCAGCTAGCTGAACTTCGCCAGAGCAACCAGGGGTCACGTTTTAGGTGAGGAACACTGCGGTGATTATCTCGCTTGTTCACGCAGATCCCTAATTTCAGATGCCATTTTGCGTCACGGGCCAATTATGAAATAAAATTTGGCTCCCAGAGCCCGTTGGCTCATCCGTTGCTCCCCCCACCACCACCACCCTATTCTGCACTAAATGTGCTGGATATTGTTGGGGATTGAGATGGACTAGGCTTCATCCCAAAAATCCTGGCAGGAGAAGCGCCCCAGGTGTAGCCGAGAAAACCTGGATCCTCCCCAAGTTCAGATAACTCTCTCTTTATGTGCCAGAGAGCAAGGTGTGTGCGAACACAAAAGATGTCAGGTGGTGTAAGCCAATGAAAAGTGTTTACACAGGAGTTAAGCAGGGCTGACCCTGGTCGAAGAAATTGGTAGCTAGCGAAAATTCAGGTTACATTACCAGCCGGTTTAATCAATATGGATAAGAAATACAAAATAAACGTTTTAAATCTGCTTATAATAGTGCATCTCTGCAAAAGCAGTGGCGGACATGTGAACATGGCACATGCATCAGGTGTGAGTTGCGGAGTAAAGCTGTCTGTGGTGCAAGGTCAGTGATGCCCAGTACCAGAAACATGATCAAGAACAACCCAAACACAGATAATCTATGTGTCGCCCAGGAATAACCTCGCCGTGTCGAGTCAACGTTGATCATCGTTGAATCAAACGATGCGTTGGCACACTATTTTTGCAAGCGCCGCAGCCTTCCGAGCGCCCTTCACAAACAGGAGTGTGACGATAGAGTTTCCATCCTGTAAAAGGATTGTTTTGACAATCAAAAGTTTTTTTGGGGGGTAATGCTTATCTTCTTATGCAATCGAGTAAGCAAGAGAGAACAAGGGTAAGTATTTCTTCATGAGCGGGCCTGCCAGAGGGCCCAGAAACCCTCGCGAGACGGGTTGATAACGTTGCCCGTTGATTTATCGTTTTCCGTACGATATTCCGCACACTACTTAAAAGGTCTCATCTCCGGTGAGATGAGCCCTGAGTTATATATATAATTGCTTACAAATTTGCTTTTTTTTTCCCTTGTGAACTACAAATGAACTTCCTTCACTCTTGTGCGGTTAAAAGAACCGATTATTGAGTCTGTCAAAGGCAAAACTAGACTGATATTTAACTCCGACAGACAATCTTTAACCAAAATCTATGAGACACGGACGCTTTCTGTGGTATATGATGTGTTTTGTGACTTGTGCGAACACGGGAGTACAGCGGCTCACACTGCTCTGTGTGTGTGTGTGTGTGGGGGGGCATGGAGGTACGCTGGCTCTCACAGTCTGCTGCTGAAGTCTTGCCCAGCTTACATGGACTCGTCCCCATCGTCTGCATGGAGACTACAGTGTTCATCGTGTGAAGCTGTCGTCACGCCGGTGCTGGATTTAAACACCTTGAGACACGAGGCCGTGAAAAGACAAAATAAGCATCCTATTATGAGGAATTAAGAGACAAGGTGGCCGGGGAGAGGCCATAAATATGAGATCTGACCACCACCCCCTCTCGTTCGCGCTCTCTCTCTCTCTCTCTCTCTCGTTCGCTCTCTCTCTCTCTCTCTCTCTCTCTCTCTCTCTCTCTCTCTCTCTCTCTCTCTCTCTCTCTCTCTCTCTCTCTCTGTCTCCCCAGGGTTTGTCCTTTCTGTGGGGCAGAAGAACCGATTTGTCACCGTTTTACAGTGCGGAGGGTTTGAAAACCTGTTTGTTGTTCTACTTTGCTTGAACCACTCTCAGTGAGGCATTTTCTGAAGCTGCTTTCCATTTATGAGCTGGATTACAATGAAATGAATAAATCTGAATATCAGCTGCTGGACTGGAATGTAAACTAAATAAATGTACTTTGAAAATCAAATCAAATCTCTCGCTCGCTTTCTCTCTCTGTCTGTCTGTCTGTCTGTCTGTCTGTCTGTCTCTCTCTCGCTCTCACGCTGTCTGTCTCTTTGTCTGTCTGTCTGTCTCTCTTTCGCTCTCCCTCTCTGTCTTTCTCTGTCTGTTTTTTCTGTCTGTCTGTCTGTCTGTCTCTCTGTCTTTCTCTGTCACTCTTTCTCGCCCTCGCTCTCTCTCCCCCTCTCTCTTTCTCTGTCTGTCTCTCTCCTTTTCTCTGTCCGTCTCTTTCGCTCTCTCTCCCTCCCTGTCTGTCTTTTTCTGTCTGTCTGTCTCTGTCTCTGTCTCTCTGTCTCTCTCCCCTCTCTCTCTTTCTCTGTCTGCCTGTCTGTCTGTCTGTCTGCCTGTCTGTCTGTCTGTCGCTCTTTCTCTCTCCCTCTTTCTCTGTCACTCACTCTCGCTCCCCCTCTCTCTTTCTCTGTCTGTCTCTCTCCTTTTCTCTGTCTGTCTCTCTTTCACTCTCTCTCTCTTTCACTCTCTCTCTCTCTCTCTCTCTCTCTCTCTCTCTCTCTCTCTCTCTCTCTCTCTCTCTCTCTCTCTCTCTCTCTCTCTCTCTCTCTCTCTCTCCCTCTCTGTCTTTCTCTGTCTGTCTTTTTCTGTCTGTCTGTCTGTCTGTCTGTCTGTCTGTCTGTCTGTCTGTCTGTCTGTTTCTGTCTCTCTCCCCTCTCTCTCTTTCTCTGTCTGTCTGTCTGTCTGTCTGTCTGTCTGTCTGTCTGCCTGTTTGTCTGTCTGTCTGTGTGTCTCTCTCGCTCTCTCTCTCTCGCTCTCGCTCTCTCTCCCCGCTCGCTCTCCCTCTCCCACCAGCTCTCTGTCAATGGAGGAGCGCGCAGATTTCCTCTCTGTATAAGAAGTGCTGAGCGTCCAACAGGGGATTTTACACACAGCTACTCAGGAGAAACGAAATGATCTGCCCCGAGCCGCAGCAAAATGCGGGATGGACACCTACTCCTGGGATGGTTATCGTTCACAGTTCTAGTGTATCTCCTCAGCCTGCCTGGACCAGCCGCAGCGTATTTCGGGTAAGGAGTTGGACGAACCCCCATAACACAACGTGTTGGTGTGATGCTACTGTCATTGATTTGTTAGGCTGGCTTGCGCAAAACTTTGTTAGCTTACAGTGGAAAAACTAACAAACGAACAAACCAAACCAAACCAAAAGCCCTTGTTGGCAAGGTGCGGACGAGCATCGCTGCAACGCGCATCGCGAGTCGTGTATGTGTTTCACCGTGTGTGTCTGCGGGTCTGCGCGTGTAAGGGGAAGCCACTCGGCGGTACGTGCGTACAAACGTTGATTGACGCGCACGCAAACGCGCAGCGAGCGGTTGACGCATGTTGGCTGTAGGCATTTTCACCAGCCTCCGCTTTTATATGATGTCACCTGGGGGGGGGGATTAACTTAGAAAGGTAGTTTTATATGCATGTCATAACTCCCCCCCCCCTCCCTCTTTAGATTCGATCTAATCGGTGCAGTTTACTGGCATGAACAATAGGCTGCAGGGAGTCCGTTAACACAACTGCACCACAGCAGATCAAGACGTGCCCACGCGATCTATAAGCTATGCCATTCAGCCCCGAGCTGAAATCCGTGGACTGCTTGCTCGGTCAAAGCCCATCTACGTCCACGAAAAGCTGACCTCACAGTTCCTTTGCAGGTGGGCAGTGTCCGCTGCAGCTTGGCACAGGTATGGGGGGGGGGGTCGTGTGATTATTTTGACGAAACACTTGTAATATCATATTGTAAGTCGACTCTGAGAGCAGACACGGAGCAAAAGGTGAGTGTAGGATTCAGTCTCAACAGCTGGTAACAATAAAGCAGTCCAACTGACTGAACTGGTGGCCGAAACGTCTGCTCAGCTTGCACAGAAAAATTCCCCATCCAGCATAAACATCAGAGCACTCTGGCCTGGGTTTCTCGCTCCCACCGAGTTTAAAACCGTCTGAACACGTGTTAGGAAATTCATCTTAAAAGTCTGCTCTTTCATGAATAACATCGCATCAACAATAAGGTTTCGTTTAGCAGGAGCACCGAGGGTACATATTTCAAACCAAGGCGTTCTCGGGGAACGCCTCAGATTTGAGGTGTAGCCCACGATGACCTCCACCTTCAGACGGCTGCGCTGCAGTTTGCCTGCTCAGATCAGCTTCGCTTGACTTGAGTAAGTGAGAAACAGCCAACTCTGGTATGAGGAAGGGGACCGAAAGGTCACCCGAACGGAGTCGTGAGGTCAAACAAGCAACCGGGCATAGTTTTTTTTCCAGAAGAGTTTTATTGCAAAATCGGATCATCTGCCACTTTTCCATATTAAAACATGATGTTAGTTTTGAGTAGATTAAATCCTTGGTTGACAAAATGCCTGCGCCTCAGTCCATTATCCCCCCTCCCCCCTCAACCGCCCCCCCCCCCAAAAAAACTGATTCATAGCATTGTTGTGTGGAAATCCTCCGTTCTAAGGTGTCCTCGCATTTGCCAGTTTCAACTGTGACTATTTCACACAAAGCCAGCCAAATTCCCCTGCTATGGTGTAATAGAGGATGGCACACGATCAATCAGCGTGCTAATGGTCTTTATTTATCATACTATATAGACACAAATACCCTTTTTGGCTGGATGTCGTCGGGTCCTCCCGCAGTCTGGAAACGATGACATCCCGGATCTAAATCACTTCTCACAGATTAAAAATGTTGGTAAAGTATGGAGCGATGACACTTGAACCCGTTCCAGCACAGTTAGATTTATGGCAGGTATTACTGCGGAGTGATTTTTAGAATTAGTGGGTGATAAGGGCATTGTTGGTTTGGCAAGCGGAGAAAGAAAGTACGCCCTCCCCCTCCCCCTCCTCCCCCCTTATGTTATATTCTGCGAGGAATATTGGCCAATAAAATAAGACCGGCAAAAGGAAAGAGAAGAGAAAAAAACAGCAAACGATAGCGATGTCGCAATGTGGATAAGACGTCCAACATCTTTGCTTGGTTTGTTGATGACAGGCTTGTTTGACTTAACAGAAAAACAAGAAATGTCATATTTAGCCACCACCCCCCCCACACACACACCCCCCCTCTGTATGTGACGTCCAGGGTGAAAGTTTGTTCCCCAGGATGTTTCAATACAGCGTCACCACTCAGCCGGCGAGTGTGCCTGATCCAAACACCTGGCACCTGTTTGACCTTTGACATTGTTCAGAATTGGGATGATAGTGTTGGTACTAGATTGGTCCAGAGACAACAAGACTTCACCATTTTCAAAGATAGAACAATTAAATATGCTCATTCTCTCTCTCTCTCTCTCTCTCTCTCTCTCTCTCTCTCTCTCTCTCTCTCTCTCTCTCTCTCTCTCTCTCTCTCTCTCGCATACACACACACACACACACACACACAGACACACACCTCACGGTACCATTTACGCTCTAGCAGTGTCACCTCTCGGCCAGCTGCGCGTCCGAAAGTTGACGCGCCAAATTGGCGCTCGCATCCACTCTTAATGGTTCTAATGCATTTACTTATTCGCTTAGCACTTGTTTTCAATTCCCTCAGTCAATCTGTTCTCTATCTTTGGCCTCTGTAGTGCAACGAGACATGTGGTATTACAATACTGCAGATTTATTATTCCACGGCCCGAGGAGAGGGGGAATATGAATGAGTGTCAGTGAATGATTTAGCCCCGCAGCTGAAGAACTTGAGACACGCTGAAAGACCCTGCCCAGGTGACATAGATACATGCAAAATGTGACTGCCCCGTAGCCAGCTTCCCAGAAATCTGACCCCATTGACACTCCTGTAACAGAGCCCTGCATGACATTGAGCGGGGAACGTACAAAACACAAACCTGTTCAAATAAATATGCTATGAGGTATAAAGCATCCGATGGCTTCCTGGGTACTGATTTACTCCAAAATAGCGGGTCGGCGTTGCACACCCAATTTCCAGAGTGCGGTGGAGCGTAAGTGTAACGTAAACACGATCTAAATAGTCCGAACAGCGGAGGGCGGGGTGGGGACTCCTGGCGTGGCCGAGCACGCGCTTAAATTGTCATCCTTTTCCACAAGAATGCGCGCGCTCGTCTCCCTCTCTCCCCATCGGCCTCGTCGTGGCAGGTGCCGGTCTCCGCCATATCCCTTTATCACCGTCGCTCACGACGGGAGACGCTGCTGCGACTTCTGCCCCCCCCCCTCGATTTTTAATAGGGCTTACGGCGCCGACTGGAAATACTCGTTGAATCGTCAGAGGAGAAGGAAGTGATTTGCTGGCCCGGCCGAACCCCCCCCCCTTCTCGCGGTTCACGTCGAGGAACTTTGGAATGCAGTTTAGAGAGAATTCCATTCATTTAAATTCAAGCGCTGGTCCAAAGGCATATCATCCTGTGGTCTTGTTAATTGTGGTGAATGCGAGGCCCTTTTACACCGAGTCAGGAGTTGGTTTGTGTGTGTGTGTGTGTGTGTGTGTGTGTGTGTGTGTGTGTGTGTGCAGTTCATGCGCGACACATACAGGAAGGCCGCCCGCAGGCACCGCGTCATCCGGATGAGGCCAATATGGCGGTTGCTGTTAACTCGGCGCTTGATTATTGTGACAGCCTTAAACACCCTATCATCAGTTTGTTTATAAATGCAGGGGATGATGTTCCTTCACATGGTGCTCTTATTTTCAACCCCATTAGGTGAGGCAGAGTGCCAAAAACAACACACTCACTGGGGCGGCGGAGGGGGGTGGGGGGTGATTCTGTGTTTGTGTTTAGGCTGAATCTATAAAAGCTTTAATCGCATCGCTGAGTGACTTCCTTGGTGTAGATCGAACACCTTCGCATCCGGAAGAGAGTCTTTTTCTCCCCTCTTCTGCCTCCGGTGAAGCACAGACGGCATGACAAGACGTGAGTTGGGTGACTCCATGTAAACACTCCCCCCCCTCTGCGCCCCCTCCCCCCTCTGCTCTGCCTCCCGTGCGTAGCCGCCGTTCCCGCCGTGGTTTGCGGGGAGCTGCCGGGTGATTACCGCTCATTAGGAGCGAGCCCAGTCGGTGTGGGCTCAGCCGTGGCGTTGCCTGGCAGACAGCGGTGGCGGGCGTCTCATTACCGGGCCTTAAGGACTGATTAGCCCTGACTCGCAGCAGGGCGGGGAGCGCCGTGGATAGAGGGATTTCCCAACTTCATAGGATATCCTGTGGCTAGAGCCACACCTCGAAGGGTATCACTTTACCCTGAGCCAAAGAAGATAGGATTCTCTCAGCACCGGCGGTGTGCTCTTGTAGACCGGGTGAGATCATGTAACCTGGAGGCTTAGATAACGGACCACATGCTCTCTGACAAAAAAACAAAACAAAACAAAAAAAACAAAACGAGGGCTTTGTTTTCTTTATATTCCCATTTGATATCTGGATTTGCGCTAAACCCTGCCTCGAAGGCGAGCTTCCTTCCATCTGACGTCTCTGGAACGTACGCCGTTCCCGCGGCGTCCACATGGGGGCGCAGTGTCTTGCTTGGCGGTGTGGGATGGTTCTCAATCAGCACTTCATACCACTTTGTGTAACCTTAGGAGAGTGGGAAATGAAATGTGAAAACACCAACTCTAAAGGCAGCCAGCTCTGTGAAAATAGAATTTAGGCAAAAAATAGTTCCACGTATGTCTGGCTGTGGTCAAAATGCATTTTGTGCACAAGATATCTTTCATTCACATTCACATAGATGTCTGATTTTTTCCCCCCTCCCCTATAAATTTTCATTTCACAGACTCATAGGGAAACTTTTCACCCCTCGGCACAGCATATAATTTCTTTCCTAAAAGGCCCTCTCTCTCTCTCTCTCTCTCTCTCTCTCTTAGTGATGGGCAACAGCGCCGCTTATTTTTTATAGATCGAATCATTTAGAAAAATCCTGGGCACACAAATTTGGTACACACCTTTGTTATGAAGGTTTTAGTGGTGTCTGTTGTGGACTGCTATGGGGCTCACACTGTATAATGATATGGTTGTACTGTATATTTTGAAGATTACATGGTTCAGCAAGGCTTTTAAAATCTGTTTGGCCCACTCACATCCAAAGGACTTATGGTTCTGGTATCATCAGCATGCTGAAGCAACCACAGCCAAGAAATATGGCATTTTAAAAGGAGGGCAGCTCCTGTTTGGTCTTAGCAGTCAGCTGTGCTCTTCATGAGCGGACAGTCAGCAGATATAGAAACTCTTGTTGGTAACAAAGTACACACAGACAATGTTCTTTACAGATGGGATTGGAAACATGAGTAATTTGCAAATCAGGATTGTCCCATGATACTTTTAGTGGCCAGGGATTGATGAGATGATGCTTGTTAGTGGGGTTGCCATGTTCTGTGTTTTCCATCCTCGACCACAGGCCTGTTCCTCTGCCTGCTCTGTGGGAACAGTCGACATGGCATTTGAAGTGAGCCAAGATTAGCGTATTGACAGACCTTCAATTAGTTTTTTTGGCCCTGCTAAGTATGAATATGCATCGTTTTATGCCCCGTTTAGGGTGTCTCGATAGGTCCTCTCAGAGACTAATCTTTCGTCAACGGAAAGACGGCAATCGAGGACAGTGACTTAAAATACTATGTCATGGAGCTTTATGAGGATTGACAGGATTGTTAGCATTCCCAAGCACCCAGAAGACCCAAGAACGGTAGTCACTGGTTCGTTTTACCTTCGTAAGGAGCACCTGGCTAGCCTCTTACTATATCACTGTGGGGATTATCTTGCATAAACACAATGCTGTAGAGAGCTGACCTTATATGCACTCAGATGGTCCCCTCAAGAGTGTGTGTTTGCCAAATGGGTGTTAGTTCACAGACCACAGTATCTGTAAAGCCCAGACATTAGTTTAGAAATGGACTCACTCAATCTCTATGTACTCAAGCTACCACTGGAAAATTACAACGCTCATACACTACATTATGTGTAAGCCTTTGTTTTTGTTTTTTTCTCCAATTAACCAAAAGATGATTATTTGGTCATTATTCTGCAGGTAATAGCCCATTTGCAGCAAACCCGGCAGTTACTGTTGCTTAAAGCGGAATGAGTCAATCATTCTCTGGCCAGGCCATAAGTGGATCGCTCTCTTACTTCTACAGAAACTGTCATGCAAGGAAACATTTGGGATGAGGCAACCGACGATTCCCAACCAACTTTCCAATTGAAGCACAGAGTTGCTGTACACACATGGTCAATGCACCAACACTTTTGGGTCCTAAAAAAAGCAGCAAACAAAGCGCCGATTTTTCCCTACTGCGGGGACTACCAGCGACACGGTTTGCATTGCCGTAGACAAGAAACTATAAGACCCGGCATAGCTGTTAACAATACGTCTAAACCTAGCCACTTGCATTTGCTGTCGCATGGCTGGTTAAAAAACAGCTACTGTTTTGTGTAAGTGTTTTGACTCTGCATACTTGGCTTATCCACACAAGTGCTTTCGCCCGAGGTAAAGCAAATGAACAAATCTTGCATTACCCGTCATCCGTAATCACCTAAATATAAGCTATCCTGGGTATTACCTACTATAAACTATGAGTGTTGTCCTGCTCTCTCTCTCACTCTCTCACTCTCTCTCTCACCAAATAATGGTGGTCTGATTCTCGTGTCAGGATGTGTGAATCGGTGAGTATGTGTGCCTGAACGTGTTTGGTGCGTGGCTGCGCTGGTACAGGGGTGCTCTGTGCCATGGTGTAGGCTAGAACAGGGGAGTCATGTGGACACCGCTGCGCGCCCAATCTGTGCCAGTCACACAGTGACTATAACTGAGCTGCTGACCTTAGAAGCCTTGAGTTCTCACATAGCAGTTAAACCTCTTACCATGCCCCGCACTCCCACTCCCAAGTGCTGTATTCCTGCTGCTCCACCACCACCACCACCACCACCACCACTGGCCTGCATTCAGGAAGGACCGTGCACTGAAAACCGAGACAGCTGTTCAGTTCAACAGCACCTTTATTTATGCTTAGGCTCTATTCCTTGCAGAATATAATCTGATTTTATAAAGTAACAAGACATCAGTCTGGCTCAAAACCGTCATTTTCATGGCAACCTTGTATTCGGGACACACAAGTCATATATGTAAGCACTTAACCAGAATGTGTGGGTTTGAGAATGACCAGAGGGGACAACAGATGACATAACTGTTGGTCATATCCTGTTGAATTCAGCTGTTCGCCGTACTTGGGGGACTTCCCCCCCCCCCACCCCCCGCCCGCGGTGAATAGAGAGGCTTGTGGATTCTGCGTCGCGCATACATACGCTCATGGTGTAGAGAGAGACTCATTACTCAAATTATAACCACTTACTGAACCCCTTGTACCACTTCGCCTTTCAAGGTCATGCCGTCATGTTACTGTACTTTGTCAGTCGCAGCTTGTTAGGAGTTGTCACATCACTCAGTGTGTTTCTGCTAATGACTAATCTGAGCTTTGCCACACACACACACACACACACACACTACATGTGAATTGAACATTGTCACGGTGGCTTGGTGAGACAAGTCCCATGTGGTTCAGAGGAGCGGTCCAGATCTTCTCATCTTGCCCCTTGATAGAGGTACGATGGCCCAGAAACTCTTTGTGCCAGAGAGTCATTTAAGACCGAACATGTGTTATAGTTTGGTTTTTTTCTCTCTCACAGTTTCAAATGATTCAAGCCTGAGCTGTGAAACCTGTTGTCGGCCATAGTTCGAGTCTTAGTCCAGCAGGGAAAATACCACACACTGTAATTCCTGCGTACCTTCTGGCACAGCCGCGGCTGTGATACACCGGATGGGACTTGGGGCAGGGTGGTCTGAAGTTCATCCAACACTTCTGAGAAGAACGTACCCCTCCTTGCCCCCCCCCCCCCCACATACACACACACCCTCCTGCGAAAGCAGCATTTAAAAACACTGTGAGAGAAGAAAATGTGTCGGAGGAGCAAGAAAAGAAGAAAAAAAGAGATCAAGGCAACTTAGATTTTCATCAAAAGCGCGCTTTTTCATCTTCGGTACAATACCAGCATTATTTTTTTTGTTTTTTTCCTGCGACACGTATTTTTTTTGCGTTGTTCTCCCCAGGTGAACACGGCAGTTTGTCTTTGTCCCAAAAAAAAGCGCTAACATGGGTCATCTGCATCTGCCGCTGTGTTGGGGGTCGCCAGCTTTGTAGACAGCCATGGTTTTGTCTAGCACGAGCTAACAGCTGGAGGGGATCATTGGCATTTGTTGAGCGTGGTTGACCAGTGTGGATGGGGCGGCGGGGCGGAGGGGAGGGGGGGGGCTGGGTAGATCTAAGAGACACTGCTAGACCACACAACCTGCACGTCCAGGCTAATGCCTGAACGCACAGGTTGTGTGCAGCAGAAACTGTGGCTTTTGTGCATGGGTGGGTTCAGCTAGGGTTGACTCTTATAGGTGTTGACTTTAGGTAGTGAGTGGACACACACACACACACACACACACACACACACACACACACACACACACACACACACATACACACACACACACACATACACACACACACACGCACGCACACGCACATTTTCATACAAAAACAGGGACACGAAATAATTAGCCAGCACCTGTTAGTTTTGCGGGGTGGAGCTTGTGAGAATGTACACACTGGCTGCTGTTTGCTAAACCAGCTACAGAAACACGATAACACGGTGACAAATAAATAAATCCATAAATAAGGAAATAGTTGAAATAAAGTAAAACTGATAAAATGAATGCGAAAATACACGTGCCGTGAGGAGCACGCAGCGAGTGTGTGTGTGTGTGTGTGTGTGTGTGTGTGTGTGTGTGTGTGTGTGTGTGTGTGACGCAGGCTCTGAATGAGGTCAGGGATAATGTTATAATGTCTATAGGAACACGTCAAAGTCTCCTCAAAGCATCGAACTTCTCCATCAGTAGCCAGCACAGTTAGCTTGACATCGTATCCATGGCGACGGCATTATTCAGGACAGCGTGAGTATTGTTTTGATGACGGAAGATGACTACATTGTTGTGTCAGACTAGAATCTGACCAGACCTGGGTTTGACCCACCCAGGTTTCATCTAAATAGGAATATTTGTGACAAGCAAAAACAAAGAAAAGGAGCGTCCGGGTGGCGTGGCGGTCTATTCCGTTGCCTACCAACACGGGGATCGCCGGTCCGAATCCCCGTGTTGCACTCTGGCTTGGTCGGGCGTCTCTACAGACACAATTGGCCGCGTCTGCAGGTTGGAAGCCGAATGTGGGTATGTGTCCTGGTCGCTGCACTAGCGCCTCCTCTGGTCGGTCGGGGCACCTGTGAGGGAGGGGGGTAATAGCGTGATCCTCCCACGCGCTACGTCCCCCTGGCGAAACCCCTCACTGTCAGGTGAAAAGAAGCGGCTGGTGGCTCCACGTGTATTGGAGGAGGCATGTGGTAGTCTGCAGCCCTCCCTGGGTAATCGGCTGGATACAATTGGGGAGAAAAAGGGAGAACCCCCCCCCCCCCAAAAAAAACAAAAGAATATCTGAAGAGTGATCCACTGAGATTAGGCTGCCATGAATTAACAGACATAAACTAACGTTGCCGTGGGTTTGCATGTATAACATAACATTTGCTATGGCGGGTGTGTGTCAGAACCCCATTACCCGACCTAGGTTCGCAAAATTACAACTCGTTTCGACAATAATGTGACAACCGGCTAAGAAGTACGGTCCGTGATATTATATGGCCTCGTGTCACACTAGGGCAAGCCATCCTCAGCCCCTCACACACCTAGCATAGGAGGCGCTGACCAGAACCACCAGCTGTAGACTGCTGCCAGAGCTGTAGCGCAAAGCCAAACACAGCGATGATTGCAAAGTTTAGTAAGAATAAATGATTTCCTGCAGGGATCGACTCCACGGCTCCGCCGTGTGTAATGGTCCAGTTTCACTGAGCCCGGCGCGCTGGAAAATGTATATATAGTAAATGTCACGGGCAATGGGAGGCGCTGACAAGTAAAGAGAAAGGCCTAAACAAACTCCAGTGTTACCCAGTGAAAGACAGCAGAGGAGCCAGCAAGTCAGATTAGCGGGCTTGAGTTGCCTGTGAGGAGCACGCAGCGATTGTGTGTGTGTGTGTGTGTGTGTGTGTGTGTGTGTGTGTGTGTGTGTGTGTGTGTGTGTGTGTGTGTGTGTGTGTGTGTGTGTGTGTGTGTGTGTGTGGAAAAAGCAAGCTGAGCAAACATCAGCAAGAATCCCACCTCACGTAGGATAATAGTGAACTTTATTATGTCTCTGTTGGTGTTATATTCCATGTGTAATGTGTGTTGCTGTGCCAACACCTCAAACGAAAACAGCCTCAGAAAATGGCCCATGATATGAAAACATAAGGCTCCGCGTTCTTGCTTTCTAATATCATATGGGCTAGATATATAGGGCTTTGCCCTGCTTTAGTAGGCCCATTATGGCCGCTGCACAACATGCAGCCATGCTTCATTAAGGTGTCAGAGACCCAGAGCTTTTTTGGGGCTTTTCCATCTTTCCCAATGATAAAAATGGTTCGTTACGGCCAAAAGGCGCACAAACAGAATAACTTTTTAATTGAAAGTTCAGATTTTTTTTTGTTTTGTTTTTTTACCATGTATACTCGATTCACTTCTCTGCTGGAATCCGGTCCTTTCCTCTGCATGAGTTGAATGAGTTCGCAAACTTCGTCTTTCCCCGTCTTTTCTGGGCCCACCACGTTAGCATGTTTGCTGCTACCGCTCTGTCCTGTGACCCGGCGCCATAGCCTTGTGTCCAGCGAAAGAACTGTGATTAATTTTCGACGACACTTGCGTCGACGAGGAATGAGCGACCGGCTTCATGGGTATATACTGCATAGAAGTATATCCTCGGGTAGTAAATCCTTTGCGAGAGAGGGGGGACCAAATTCAAAGCACATCTGCGATAGCATTTGACTATCCTCTGGTTTGCCACAGAGCGGAAAAATGCACAAAAGTGAGCCCCAGCCAGTAGCTTCTTCTCTGGAGACCTGAAGTGTTTCTCCATTCTCAAATCTCTCCTATCCACACTTTGCCCCCCCCTACCCCCCCAGGCTGTCTTTTGTAACAGGCTAGAAGTATGTCTTTGTGTGGAAACCACAGAAACAGTAGTGCCGAGAGCCGCGTCATGTCATTTTTGGACTCCCTCCAATTCCCTTTAGACCATCTTTTTTGTCTCAGACAGACAGACGTCATACAGACGGTTGAGCAATGTCATGTTAATGGCCTCTTGTTTTGGACAGTAGCGGCAGGCATCTGGGTGTTTTGGGACACCCGACACCGACGTGTCTCGCGAAACGTGTCCACCAAGGAACGTGTACATCAGGTCGGTGGTATCGAGTGAAGTGGGACTACCCACCACTTGTCAGCTGATAAGCTGCGCATGGCACATGCGCTTCGCATGGAATCTCTGCATGCTTACCGAGTCTCCTGCACACGCCGTGGTGTGGCGCACGGTGTGTGCGAGTAGTGCCTTGAATTTACATAGTTTCGCTCTCCCGCCGACATCTAAAATGGATTTAGACAGGTTGTCTACATGGTGCCATCATTCAAAATCCTTTAAAGTCAGCCTCCGGTGGAGATGTCGTGGAATGCTCATCAGTTACATGTAACACAATCGGTCAACTGGAAATGTTTGCACTGGCATCTTTGATATCTTTCCTTGGCATTATTAGCCCCCGCACATTGTGTCAAAGGGCGAAACAATCAAATTGCGATGTCAGTTACTCTGAGACAGCCAACAAAAGTTCTCGTGCATTGTGCATATTTCATACTGTATGTGTTAGACCACAAGGTTTTTCACCGTGCAAGTGTGGTGGGAGAGCAATCCCTGTCAAGACACGGCACGCCAGGTTTTCTTTTGAAAATCCATAGTTGTCAGACGAGCCGAGAGGAGGCGAACATGTTTTGAAAGAAGCAAGCCGTTTGACCCAATCTGAATGTTAATCCAGAAGCCTGCCTTATTTTAACTTGACGGTTTGGATTTCATAGTTTTCGAGCCGGCATTACAGGTATTGTATAGGCTCACACTGGCGGTAATCTCATCTGTGTTATCTGAGCAGGGACAATACGAGGAGAGGCGGCAGGCAGCGTGTAGGGGTCACTGAGATCGTCCCGTGACCACGGGGCCCGGATCTGATCCCTGATGGGGCCATACCTAACTAAGTGTGTCGGAGTATCGACGTGTCCTTGCACAATCACCACGAGTCCTGCCGACGGGGGGGGGGGGGGGGCGTAAAGGGAATTCCTTTCTTGTGTGGTGAGAAAACCAAAAATATTTGAAAAGCAGGCCACGTCGAAAGGAGCCAGTTGAGGCGGTTCGGGCATCTGATAAGGATGCCTCCTGGGCGCCTTCCTTTGGAGGTTTTCCAGGCACATCCAACAGGGAGGAGACCCCTGGGGTGGACCCAGAACTCGCTGGAGGGACTACATGTACAGTCTGGCCTGGGAACGCCTTGGGATGCCCCAGGAGGAGCTGGAGGGCGTTGCTGGGGAGAGGGCCGTCTGGAGAGCCCTACTTAGCTTGCTGCCGCTGCGACCCGACCCCGGAGAAGCGGCTGAAGATGAATGAATGAATGAAATATTTGAAAAGTAATGACCTGAAGTGGGAAATATATTAGCAATCAGCACCGATGGTACAATAGCTGATCTGCTCACATCTTCTCTGTGCTTGGATGGCACAGTTACATAGGAGGGTTGCTCTTGCATGCTGGTCGGCTGAACAAAGATTTTGTTATACTATCAGTCGATTGGACAAAGCCCACCCAAGAATTTGGTGGGCGGATTGACTAAGGAAAGGTTTTACTAAGTAAAGGCGTCTTAATCAAGTGGAGCACCTTGTCAGGATAATGCCGTCTTCTTCCCGCTAGCCGTCGATATTAGCGGACAAAAAGTGTCGTTTAAAGGAATAAACTCACTCAGCAATGTCAGACGGTACCGAGGAGTTGTGCTTTTGCAACTTGTGTAAATCCATTTATTCTTCGGTTTCACGTTAAGGGTGTAAAAGAAGCCAGAAATTACACATAATGAACATCTACCCTGCCAATCCTGTCAGTTGCTGTGACCAAAATGGTCGCAGGCCGACAGTCGTGTCCCCTGTGTGTGTGTGTGTTTATGAAAGCAATGCTCTGCTTTCTCCATCACAACCTCAGAACGCTGGTCATTGGTTTTGCCAGCTATGTGGCCGACCCTGCTTGTGTGTTTTATATACGCTTCCCTTAAATAAACTGACGAGGGGAGCGTGACTCCACCACATGTTCACTATACCATGTTTAGAAGTGACGCTGGCGCTCGGTATATTTCGAATGAATTGCAGCTTTAGGATCCTGAATCCTGCACGTTTGCACGGGGACGCCATAACGAGAGTGTAAATCCCGCTGCGTGATTATATTTAAATCTATACAACGCCACCGTTAGTGGCACCCCCCGCCCCTCACCCCCCTTAGGATATGATATAAATATTAAACCGACTCTCCGCTGGCTACTGTTGCACATGCCTGTGGTACGGCTGTCACCATTCAGTGTGGGTCATTGTTTTCAATCTCACCCCCCCCCCCCCCAAAAAGAAGCTCTGCTAGTCATAATATACATTTGCCGGCCTCCGAGTTGGTGTTCAGTGCTGTGTGAACGAACAGCCGGTGCTCAGACCCGCCCAGGGTGACAAAGCAAAGGCACAACGGGAAGCCTCGTGCAAAGAAAGTGCTCGTCGCGACCCCGTCAAGAATTCGCCGCATGCACACAGGACACGCCTATGGCGGCAAGCTGATCTCAATCTCCAGCAAACGTTGAACTTCCCTGAACATTAACCACCGCGCTCGGCTTTGACCCGCAAATATGACAGCTGAATTCATTTGAACATTAACCAAACGTTGAACCGTTGCGTGCACCGGCTGCACTTGCCGGGCTGTTTATGTAGGCTATCTTCGCAACTCCCCGTTGTTTATCCAGGAAGGTCGGCATCCTGCACTTTATTGGACACTTTATCAGGATGTTTCCACTCCCTCCCTGTGGTCTGTGTCGACTGACCGGGATGTTCCTGTGTGTTTGTGTGTCTGTGTGATCGCTTTCCCCTAGGTTGACAGGTAATGAACCCCTGTCCATCCTGCCGCTGAACTCGATCCCGGAGAAGAACGTGGGCAGGGCCCACTACAAGCTGTGCGACCGGCTCAAACTGGAGAAGAAGCAGCGCAGGATGTGTAGACGAGACCCAGGCGTGGCGGAGACCCTCATGGAGGCCATCAGCATGAGCGCCTTCGAGTGTCAGTATCAATTCCGCTTTGAGAGGTGGAATTGCACCTTAGAGGGGCGTCACAGGGCCAACATTTTAAAGAGAGGTAGGGGGGTCACATAAGCCGAAACGGGTTTTGCCAACACAAACACCCGAAGTTGCAGTCTAATCAGAGTTTGGGATTTTGGCATCGTCACGGTAATTTCTGGAACCCCTCTTCGTCGCTCACTCTCCACCTACCCGTGTGTGTCCGCAGGATTTAAAGAGACAGCCTTCTTGTACGCCATCTCCTCGGCGGGCCTGACCCATGCGATGGCCAAGGCCTGCAGCGCGGGGCGGATGGAGCGCTGCACCTGCGACGAGGCCCCCGACCTGGAGAACCGCGAGGCCTGGCAGTGGGGCGGTTGCGGAGACAACCTGAAGTACAGCAACAAGTTTGTCAAGGACTTCCTGGGCAAACGCTCCAACAAAGACTTACGCGCACGCGTGGACATGCACAACACCAACGTGGGCATGAAGGTCAGTGTGCACCGGCGGACGGCTTTTCTTCTGTCGCTCTTACACTTTATCAGACTTCTATTTTTAATTTTAGTCAATTTATGATTTTTTTTCCATGTTGGCAAGAGAGTGGACAGGGCGTCCGGGTAGCGCGGCGGTCTATTCCGTTGCCTACCAACACGGGGACCCCCGTGCTACCTCCGGCTTGGTTGGGCGCCCCTATAGACACAACTGACCGTGTCTGGGGGTGGCAAGCCGGATTTGGGTATGTGTCGTGGTCGCTGCGCTAGCACCTCCTCTGGTCGCTCGGGGCGCCTGTTTGGGGAGGAGGGGTAACTGGGGGGAATAGCGTGATCCTCCCACGCGCTACGTCCCCCCTGGTGAAACTTCTCACTGCCAGGTGAAAAGAAGTGGCTGGCAACTCCACATGTATCAGAGGAGGCATGTGGTAGTCTGCAGCCCTCCCCGGATCGGCAGAGGGGTGGAGCAGCGACCGGGACGGCTCGGAAGAGTGGGGTAATTGGCCAAGTACAATTGGGAGAAAAGGGGGGGGGATCCACAAAAAAAAAAAGAGATTGGACAGATCTTTGCCTCAGTTGTGATAAGATCCTGCACTCTTTCTGCTGACCCCTCCGTGAACGCCCCCTTAATGGCTTCTATGATAACCACTGATGTTGTGAACTGTTTGTAGTCTGGCCGGCTAATTATGAACTGTTTTCAATCATTAGACTGATGGTATCTGCACAGCTTTATATCACCTCTGGCACAACAATACACCGCCAGATCCTCTCTCCATGCACTTCCATTATTCCAGCAAATAGTCTCCCCCAAGGAAGCCCAGCTACACATTGGGAGAGTCTGGCGCTCGTTGTTCCTACACATACGCATATTGATACGCAAAATGAGTCGAGGGGTGTCCGGGTGGCGGGGTGGTCTATTCCGTTGCCTGCCAGCACGGGGATCGCGGTTCGAATCTCTGTGTTGCCTCCGGCTTGGTCAGGCGTCCCTGCGGATACAATTTGGCCGTGTCTGCGCGTGGGAAGCCAGATGTGGGTATGTGTCCTGGTCGCTGTAATAGTGGCCAGCACACATGCAACTGCATGCAGCTGCAACTAAAATGTCACTTGACTATGTTGAAACGCAAATTGCATTATAAACTACAGAAATGTCTCTTCTCACCAATTTACCAAAAGATCATTCAATGTAATGGCTCAGTCTCATGCAGAAAAGTCTGAGGCCAAACGATTCACTTTATATTTTCACTCCAGATTGTGGCGTAGCGGTCTATTCCGTTGCCTACCAACACGGGGATCAGCAGTTCGAATCCCCCTGTTACCTCCGGCTTGGTCGGGGGTCCCTACAGCCACAATTGGTCGTGTCTGTGGGTGAGAAGCCGGATGTGGGTATGTATCCTGGTCGCGGCTCTAGCTCCTCCTCTGGTCGGTCGAGGCGCCTGTTTGGGGTGGGGACTAGGGGGGAATAGCGTGATCCTCCCACGCGCTACATCCCCCTGGGGAAACTCCTCATTGTCAGGTGGCAACTCCACATGTATCGGAGGAGGCATGTGGTAGTCTGCAGCCCTCCCCAGATCGGTAGAGGAGGTGGAGGAGTGACCGGGACGGCTCGGGAGAGTGGGGTAATTGGCCGGATACAATTGGGGCAACAAAAACAACTGTGGCCCAGACTCAAAAACAAGATGGGCTGAGGTTGGGTTTGTTTCGCCGGGGGGGTGGGGGGTGGGGGTCGGGGTTCATGCCGAGTGCTCACGCATAAACAGAAATACCGACTGACGAGATGAGCGGTGGGAAAACTGTGATAAAACAGTGTTAGGCTTAAGTTCACTGCAATTACGCAGCTAAAGCGCGGCCTAAAGTGTCCTTCGGTTGCGCACCTTATCCTGCTCAATGGGGACACGCCACCATGGGGGTCTTCATTCACCGGAGACTCGAGACACCGCTGTGTAGGCAGTGAACTCCTACCCACCCAACGCACAGCTAAACAGCCAGAGGCATGGTCGAACTGGCGGAAGAGGAAGCTTTATATGACCACAATATAATAACAACGTGATGGCGCGCTCCAATGGCGGCAATTAAACTATTAAGAAAACACTACAGAATTTCCATTCGTCTGAAAGCTGGATTATAAACCCGATCTAAATTGCTAAAAGTAATATCTGATTTTCGTGGCCCATTGAAACAGCATTAATCAATATTCGCTTTCCTCTCTCAAATTGGAAAAGTAGTTGCTTTAGTGTGCGCTTTGGTGAAGTTAAGCAATTGTTTGTGATGTGGGAGTGATTTTTATTCCCCCCCCCCCACCTTTTTCTTTTTTTTCATACTGGAACTGATTTAAGTAGTAAGAACAAAAAAGAATGGTCTTAAACTGCCGAGCCAAAGCAAACTCAAGGTCTGGAATCTGTTACTTTTACTTGGGCTTTAGGATATTATAGCCATTTTCATTTCAGTTTCAAAATGAATTATAGCGAAGGCACACGTCCCAAATGTTAGCAGACACAAACCTCTCCCCTAAGACCAATACATGCTCTTCCTCTTTAGCTTGGCTCTCCAAAATCCAATCTCTTAAGATATTTCACTTGCGATAAAGGATTTACAACGCTGTTTTTATTCTTTTTTCTTTTTTTTTTCTTTTCTTCTTATTTGCACATGTTGTGAGGTGTACCACATTTGGGATGAATTCCCATATGGAGCACAAATCTTGGAATGTGCTGGCCTCTGCACCCCTCCCCCTTCCCCTCCCCAAACCCCCCCCCCAACCTTTTAAAGCTGACATATCACATTTGCTGCTGGTGTAGTGAAAATGCACTTCTTATCCCCCAATCTGTCCCCCCCTTCCCCCCCCCTCCCCACCCCCCTGTGTGAGAAAAGAACAGCAGACACCGCCATCCAAAATGTGCGCGATGGAGTTTCACACACACACACACACACACACACACACACACACACACACACTGCCGCGGCTGATACACAACACGAACGTTGGCCTACCACAACAAGGCCGAGCCGTGTTAGAATAACGCGCGGCGGTCTTCTTTAGCCTACCTTTCAGAGGACCGTTTTGCACTCGGTCACGCACGAGCTTTTTCCCTGAGAACATATCCCATCTAGTCACTCTCTCCAGCGGCGTGTCGAGATCCCTGAGGTGTAAGCTATACATAAGAATAGCACACTCCGTCTGCGTCGCTTCCCCTCCGCTCATGAGAGCCATTACAGGCTTTTATTAAAAAATCTGCAGTCTGTTATCATAGCGACATGCGCTTTGACCTCTCGCCTTCTAATATGAGTTTCGCTCGTGTTTTTTGCAAGAACCTCACTTTTAAATGATAGCACACACACACACACACACAATAATGTCATGTTGTTGTTATGTAGAATAGATGTTGATATAGTTCACTAGGAATGAGAGGAGCTTTTCATGAGCCTGGCGAGATGCTTCAATGGCCCCTTTACATCCAGCCCCCCTCCACTGTCTGCGCTGCCTGGTGCCGACCTCCATTATGTACTTCTATAATCATCATGTTGTAGTCACGTGGCTCTTTGAAATGGTGCTTACCAAACAAAAGTGCTGTAATATAAACACACCAGTCGTTATCGCCGCTTTGCTTTGGTATTTTACGGTGGCTAACTGAACTGCGCTGTCTCATAAACTAGGTCATCAAGGCCGGGGTGACGACCACTTGCAAATGCCACGGAGTCTCCGGCACCTGCACAGTGCGGACCTGCTGGAGGCAGCTCTCGCCCTTCGGTGAGATCAGCAAGCAGCTGAAGCAGCGCTACGAGACCTCCCTCAAGGTCGGCAGCTCCACCAACGAGGCGACGGGCGAGGGGGAAATCTCCACGGGCCGCAACCAGCCGCAGCAGCCCCAACAGCAGCCCCCTCTGGCTGGCCCCAGCGACCAGATCCCTCGCACCATGGACCTTCTCCACATCGAGGACTCGCCCAGTTTCTGCAGACCCAGCAAGTACTCGTCAGGCACGGCGGCCCGTAAGTGCTACAAGGACAAGAACTGCGACGCCATCTGCTGCGGGAGGGGCCACAACACCCAGAGCCGAGAGGTGACCAGGCCCTGCCAGTGCCAGGTGCGCTGGTGCTGCTACGTCGAGTGCAAGCAGTGCACGCAGAGAGAAGAGGTCTACACCTGCAAAGGCTAGACTGCTCAGTTCACCTTCGGGCTGTTCGGCGTCGGAGTGAGTTGAAGACGGTTTCCGGAGAGGCGGTTTCCGGAGAGGCGGTGCCCGGCAGCGGCCAAGCCATTTTTTTGATCTCGGACGATGTTTTGCTTCCGCTGTCGGAGAAAGTGTTCTGCAGACAAAAGCGAGAAAGCAGATGGAGACAACAATAAAGCACTTTGAGGGACTTATATAGGTTGGGTTCTGACGTCCTGTGGCCCCCTCGCCCCCCCCACCCCACCACCATCTCCCCTCCCGCCCCCATGACCAGGGTTTGCAAAGTAAATTACCCCATCCTTTCCCTCAGACAACAGGGTCAATATCTCAAGCTTTTGGTTGCAGAGTTGCCTTGGAGAGAGAGAGAGAAAGAGAGAGAGAGAGAGAGAGAGAGAGAGAGAGAGAGAGAGAGAGAGAGAGAGAGAGAGAGAGAGAGAGAGAGGGAGAGAGAGGGGGAGAGAGAGGGGGAAGAGAGAGAGAGGGGGGCTTCAACTTCCCGATTCAACGTCCAATTAGAGCTATCGAAAACACAGAGCTTAGCAGCTGTGTCCAGTCAATGAGGATCTGCTACAAGGACAATAAATGCCAACAAACTGAAAGGCAAACAGCGTGTGTGTGTGTGTGTGTGTGTGTGTGTGTGTGTGTGTGTGTGTGTGTGTGTGTGTGTGTGTGTGTGTGTGTGTGTGTGTGGCGTTGTATGTGTATGTTTATTTGTATGTGCATGCATGTGTGTGCTGGTGGAAGTGTGAGGGATTACAGGGTGAGGATGTGTGTGCGTGTGTGTGTGCATGTGTGAGAGGGTTATTCCAACGACAACTTCTATGGCAAATGAGACCATATTTTAGAGACTGCTTAAAAGACAGGGTGTAAGAATTATTCTACACGCACATATTTACACTCGCACACATTGTGTGTTTGCATACACATTGTAAATAAGTTCAACTATCTTGTAATGATATTATACAAGCCACTTATCTAACTATGTTAAAACAAACCACTAACCACACAAATGTTTTGTTGTTTGTGTGCTCTCGCTCGTTTTTTCTTCATTTTGACAAGGCCCTTTGGAAAGCAACGCGCTAGTGTCCTTTGTCTCTCGCTGTGGATAATTTATGGATCCGTTGGGACTACTTCTTCACAAGAAGAAATGAAAAAGAAAAAAAAAGCTTCATTTTCTCTATTTTTTTTGAAATTTTTTTTTTGCAGTAATATTATATAACGCAAAGCTGTTGTTGAATGCATGAACAGAAATTAACTTTTTTTTTTGTTACCAGTCAATTTAAGTTGTTCTCGGCCTTGAGCGAAACTCAACCAGTGTTCAGGGAATAATGTAAACCACTAATACTGATTTGGACAAAAAGACAAGAGTGAAAAAAGAGAGCAAAATCCAGATGAGATTCAAGTCGGAGACTGACGGCGGCCTTGTTGTTACCGTTAACGCTCTTACAACAGGTGATCGCTTGAGCAGCAGATAATCCGCATGTGACTAATACTACAGCCACTGGTGGAAAACGTATATATATATATATATATATATATATACACACACACACACACACACACACCGTTTTCTGTGGCTCCTTGCAGCCTAAATCTACCTAATAGGATTTTTTTCTTTCTTTCTTTTTTTTTAAGTATAAGGTTGTACAGAAAACTGTGGAGAACAGGAGGAATGTAGCCCCCTACCATTTCACATCCTTCCTCTTCAGCAGCGACTGTTAGATTGAGCCGTGTTCAGCAGGTGGACGGCCGGGCGGCCGACGTTGCATCGCCCAATGGGAGCAGTGCGGTGCGGTCCAGTCTGAAAATGCAACTTGACGTGTCTGCAGAACTGATCGTGCGAGGAGGACTGCTTAAGCCAGGCCCCTTTCCGTAATGTTTTCGCCAGACATTGTTTTCGGTCGTCGTCGCTCGTGTTGCTCGACCCCTAATTCCAAACATTGGGCGTCAGAAAGGACGTGGCAAAAAATATGCCACTTTTTTTATTCACGATTCAGCGTGGCCGTTGTTCTAATTGATGAGATCATTTGCATCCCCCCACCCCCCACCCCTTTCCCCAGATGGCAAAATTGCTGTGGCCTGGACCTGTCCCCACACTCGCCACTTTCATCCGGCCCACATACCGCGTGGAATGATGGCGCTTCGGCAGTCCACTCCTGTTTGCCAGATCTGGGCCAGAACCAAGCCAGAGCAATGCCACATGTGCCACATATTTGCCAAAGGTGGCCCATATTTGTTTTGTGATATTTGGGCCATATTCACCATTTACCACACGGGCCACTTCGGGGTCACATCCAGATTACATGTTGCCGAGAGCACCGCATCTTTGCCCAAAAAAGGCCCACATTTGATTTGGCATATTTGCTATTATACATGTGGGCCACTTCAGGCTCACATCCGTTTTTTCAGGGCCAGAAGAAGGCCATCAGTGCCGCATCATTGCCTGAAGTGGCCCACATCCGGATGCTATCTGGCTTTTCTCCCCAATTGTATCTGGCCGGTTACCCCACTCTTCCAAGTCGTCCCGGTCGCTGCTCCACCCCCTCTGCCGAGCCGGGGAGGGTTGCAGACTACCACATGCCTCCTCCGATACATGTGGAGTCGCCAGCCGCTTCTTTTCACCTGACAGTGGGGAGCTTTGCCAGGGGAACGTAGTGCGTGGGAGGATCACATTATTCCACCCAGTCCCCCCCCCAACAGGCGCCCCGACCAACCAAAGGAGGCACTAGTGCAGCGACCAGGACACATACCCATATCCGGCTTCCCAGCTGCAGAAACAGCCAATGGTGTCTGTAGGGACGGTCGACCAAGCCGGAGGTTCACACGGGGATTCAAACCACTGATCCCCGTGTTGGTAGGCAACGGAATAGACCGCCACGCCACCAGGACGCCCCCCTGGTAATTTGCATTTTATCGTCGGCCATTTGCAACTTGTGAGAATGGCACGTGGGCCGTTCACTCATACAACGTCATACTGAACCCGGGCCACACATAAAATAGTGACAACAAGACACAACTGTCAAATCAGAGGAGTGATCTGTTTGTTCAGTTCTCCGGGAATTGCCTCCATACATACGCGCAGGAAGACCACAAACAATATTTCCATACGTTTTCGGCACTCAGTGGGGACATCACATGTAATGCTATGCAATATCGAAACGTTGTTTAAGATGGGTGTGAATTAACTACTGAGTGAGGGACCCAGCTTTGTATTATAGCCCCATTAACGCACTGAGGCCCCAAAGCCCCCCCTGATTTCCCTGAGTATTTAAAGATCTGTATTTATGGATATATACAGTGCAGTGCAGATTCTTATTTGTAAATAGCAAAGGTTTATTCTCCTGTGGTATAGAGACAAGAGTGAGGCACATGCTCAGAGCTCACAGGCAATTTAAAATGGAAATCTGTAGCAGTACACACTTTGGAGAAAGACGCTTAACCCTGGGAAAAGGCAAGTGGTGTACTACTATTGGCTAAGGGTAATCATGAATATGGAGTACACAGCTGCTGTAAAACGCTAAGATTGTAACCGTTAGTGAGAGAAACTCGAGTGGCAATGCCAATTGATACAGCACCATGCCAAATATCCTTATAAAACGCCTTCGACCACAGTCATTCTCTGTGGACAACTTTTGACTGCATTTTTTTTTGTTGGAGTATGACGATCACACGGTTTCTATTTGAAATCGACCCACCGTCCTCGACAGGGAAATCATGCTTTGGACAAGAGGGCCTGGCATACGGGTTATTTTGTCCCGAGGAGATGAATTCCAAGCATTTTGATACGAGGAGGCATGCCAAATAAAGAATGGTCAAAACATATACATAGAACTTTGCACGCTACATGGAAACCATAATAGCTATGCAGAGAGCCGAAGCATAAATGCCTGCTTCCCACAGCTCTCGGCTGTGTGTATTCTCCGCACACTCCTGAGGTTCCCTACTGTTGAATGGGCTCTGAATGGTAAACAGGCATGGCAGGAATACCAAAATGCACGGCCGGTGCATTTCTTGCTCGTTTATACTGTAGGGTTGTCCACAGGCTACCGCTTAAAATGTTCTCCACACGAAGAAGAGCACAAGCCGGATCCTGGCCGTCGGCTCCGGTTGTCGCTGTCACGCTCCGTCCTCCACGTTCTATTTCCAAACCCCATAGCTCTGCACTGTTAGCTGTCCGTGGATCATGTACAAAAGTCTATTTTGTAGGAAAAAAATAAAAAAATAAAATAGAAAGATAAATTATTTTTTTGAAATATATTATGAGCATGTGTTCAGTGTAAATAACGTCAAAAGTCTAAACTGATTTTATATCCTGTATTTTTTACTTTTTTTTTTTATTCTTTTTTTTTTTTTTTTGGCTTGTATGGGTGTTTGTTTCTTTTTGGGGATGGAGGCTTCAAGAAGCAATGTATACTTTTAAAAGGCAAAAAATGTTTTCAACGTGTTTTGTTTTTCAACATGATTTTATATAGATATCTCAAGCATTTACGGTGACATCCGAGCACAAAACAAATCCTGACAAGATTCGAAATTCCACTTCCGCCGTCTCTCGTTCATGCTTTCCTGACTAGGACATTTCTAAAGGTATTCAAAGCTAAAGGTAAACTTTTTTTTGTGTGTAGCATTTGATCCGTTTGTATGACGGGGTGGGGTGGGGGGGGTATGGCTCTCTGATGTGTGTAATACCTATCTTTACTGTGGATAGGTGTGAACTGATGATGATGATATCAATGATGATGACGACGATGGTGATGATGACGATAACGATAATCGGAGAATGTGTTATCAATAACTTTTTTTTTCTTATTTAACCCTGTCAGTCTTTTCTGATGGACACAGGACAACCTGTTCTTGCTTAATCAGTGTACCCAGGTAGCGTTGGGCAGTCAATGTGGATGGGGTCATTCTCACCTTAGGGTCACGTTACACGTACATTTTCATTAGGATTTGTGCTGTGCTTGTAAATAAACACGACAGCCATGTATCGCCCTGTGTGATGACACCACACCAACAAAGCTTTTTTTTTTTCCTTCCATGTTCACCTATTCATGTCTTATGGGAACCCTAAATTATTTTCCTCTACCTCATGTGTATAGCTTGTAGGTATAAACAGATCACAAATGACTGGTAAGAATGTATTTAAGTTATTTAACATCTTTGTATAACAAAGGCGAAAAAAATCTGAAATAATAAATGAATTTTTAAATTATTACATGTGTGGTTTCATTCTCAGACTAGTGTAACGGTGTACGACCACTGATGTGTAGACTCGCTAGCCCTTGGCTAACAGGCCGGACCCTTCAGTTGACTGGTTAGCGCAGTCGCCCGTGGTGTGGGGAACCCAGGTTCGATTACCGCCTGGCCCCTGAATTTCTGCTACACTATGCTCGCTCATCTCAAACACTGCCACAGGCTTACAAGACATTGCTAAATATGGGCGGCACGGTGGCCCAGTGGTTAGCACTGTTGCCTCACAGCAAGAAGGTCCTGGGTTCGAATCTCAGGCCGTCCCAGGTCCTTTCTGTGTGGAGTTTGCATGCTCACCCTGTGTCTGCGTGGGTTTCCTCCGGGTGCTCCTGTTTCCTCCCACCAGCAAAAAGACATGCATGTTAGGCTTAATACTCCTCCCTACACCCCTGAGCAAGGCAATGGACAGAAGAGCTGGAGTTGGTCCCCGGACGCTGCAGCTGCCCACTGCTCCTATACAATAGGATGGGTTGAATGTAGGAGACAAATTCATTGTAACTTGTACAATGACAAAATAAAGTGGCTTTCTTTCCTTCTCAGCCCATCCCTCACAGTCTGACATGCCAAAGCAACTCAGCAGCAGTCACCTTTTGCAGCACAGTTTATTTTAACTTGATTCTCAACCCACTGCGATTGTGTAAAGAATGTGAGACTCATGTTACATCACACGTTATGTGATTCTGATAGAGTCCCTTTACTGATTATTTACCTTGAATATGGTTTTCTCCATAGTGGTTTTATTATGCTTTAACATACACAGTTAACTTTTGCAATCGACCAGCTCACTTAACTTACCGACAGATGGTAGTGTGTTGGTTAATCCATGCATTATTTCATAGAAAATCACAAACAAAATGACCAAGGACTAAAGACGTAATCTGATTTCGTGGGAAGGTCCGGGATAATAAAGACAGCCGTGACTGAGTCTGTGGCCAATTCATACTAAATGAAGCTAAAACGATTTATGATTTTACCTCACTGTGGAAAAGGTGTCTGCAGCTGCACAACATCATCATATATCATTAGGTTTAGCCTACTGTAGGCCTTAGTCCCCTGCTACATAGGCATCAGCTACGCTGGGCACCACTTTTTGTCATGGCCTCGTTTTGTCTCCACCACTTTCTTTTTTTTTTGCAAGCCTTTGGTTAGTCGAACTTAGTATTTGGAAAAAAATACGTTTGTGCAAATCTTGTCATTAAAGGAGATACATAAAATCACTATGATCCTTGTAAATCTAAATCGAAACAAAATATTCTTGAGCACCCATCTTCCACACCCCTATGTTGCTGCTGGGCACTCGCGTAAGTTTCAGTTGAACATTGGGGGGGGGACACATTTAGTGGGGGGTCAGGGGGTCCTCCCCCAGGAAATTTTGAGCATCACACATTTAATTTCCTGCATTCTGGTGAATTTGTATGCACCAATTTGCTCTTTTTCTACATCAATTTATTGTGGAAATGTCTTATTTATGTAAAAGAAAAACAACTTTCTAGGTAAGTCTATCATCTTACTCTCTTTTTTGCACCAAAAAAGCACCGGATATCTTCTGTTACTTTCCTCTTGCTCATGTTGACTCTGTGAATGAAAGTAGTAGATGCATTTGAACTAGTACAATACCCTTGGCACAAATTGGTTTGTAGATGTACCTATTATGTTATCTCATGTGCCCGAAATTATCAGTTCAAGTTCATTTAAGCTAACATAAACGTCTAGGGGCTACTGTTAGCAAGCACTAGCTAGCTAGTTCGTGAGGGGTCTGAACTGATAACCCCAAACACAAGTTATAAACTAGATAAGGCTATAATTCATCCGGAAATACGTAAGAAAATCTAACTCAGAAACCCCAAAGGTAAGAAAGGGTGGTGTACTGGGCTAGACAAGCAAGCTGGCTAGCTACGTTACTTTCACTTGCTTACACGATCATTCATGCTCCGGTCTCCTGGTTGTCAGGAGCAACTGCAAGACAGCAACGAGGTCGGCAATCCAAGTGGCAAGGTTAAAATGGTATGGTCCAAGCATAGGGGTGTATGAAATCGTTGGAAAACAAGTATGAATGACATTTTAAGTAGTTCGACTGTCTGTGTTGTTACTTTACCTTTTTGGCGAGGAAGTTAACATTATCATTCATGATATACACTACCGTTCAAAAGTTTGGGATCACCCAAACAATTTCGTGTTTTCCATGAAAAGTCACACTTATTCACCACCATATGTTGTGAAATGAATAGAAAATAGAGTCAAGACATTGACAAGGTTAGAAATAATGATTTGTATTTGAAATAAGATTTTTTTTACATCAAACTTTGCTTTCGTCAAATAATCCTCCATTTGCAGCAATTACAGCATTGCAGACCTTTGGCATTCTAGCTGTTAATTTGTTGAGGTAATCTGGAGAAATTGCACCCCACGCTTCCAGAAGCAGCTCCCACAAGTTGGATTGGTTGGATGGGCACTTCTTTGAGCAGATTGAGTTTCTGGAGCATCACATTTGTGGGGTCAATTAAACGCTCAAAATGGCCAGAAAAAGAGAACTTTCATCTGAAACTCGACAGTCTATTCTTGTTCTTAGAAATGAAGGCTATTCCATGCGAGAAATTGCTAAGAAATTGAAGATTTCCTACACCGGTGTGTACTACTCCCTTCAGAGGACAGCACAAACAGGCTCTAACAGGTACTATTTAATGAAGATGCCAGTTGGGGACCTGTGAGGCGTCTGTTTCTCAAACTAGAGACTCTAATGTACTTATCTTCTTGCTCAGTTGTGCAACGCGGCCTCCCACTTCTTTTTCTACTCTGGTTAGAGCCTGTTTGTGCTGTCCTCTGAAGGGAGTAGTACACACCGGTGTAGGAAATCTTCAATTTCTTAGCAATTTCTCGCATGGAATAGCCTTCATTTCTAAGAACAAGAATAGACTGTCGAGTTTCAGATGAAAGTTCTCTTTTTCTGGCCATTTTGAGCGTTTAATTGACCCCACAAATGTGATGCTCCAGAAACTCAATCTGCTCAAAGAAGTGCCCATCCAACCAATCCAACTTGTGGGAGCTGCTTCTGGAAGCGTGGGGTGCAATTTCTCCAGATTACCTCAACAAATTAACAGCTAGAATGCCAAAGGTCTGCAATGCTGTAATTGCTGCAAATGGAGGATTCTTTGACGAAAGCAAAGTTTGATGTAAAAAAAATCTTATTTCAAATACAAATCATTATTTCTAACCTTGTCAATGTCTTGACTCTATTTTCTATTCATTTCACAACATATGGTGGTGAATAAGTGTGACTTTTCATGGAAAACACAAAATTGTTTGGGTGATCCCAAACTTTTGAACGGTAGTGTATTTTTTGGGGGGGGGGGGCAAATTCCACTTTTCTAAATATTGAGGGGGACATGTCACCCCTGACCCCCCCACAAATTACGCCTGTAGGTATGCAGCAGCTTGTGAGACCTGCTAACAGATTCAAGTTCACATCGAAAATCAACGGAACCTTAACGGGGAAAAACGCTTCTTTCTTCATCAATGTGTTTTTTTTTTTTTGCTGCTTCATGGATCAATGAAAAGCAGACACGGGTAAGTTGAGCTTTTGTGTTATTTTCCTGATATTTTATTCTAGGGAAAATATTTATGATTTTACGCCAAGTCCGTGATTGGTGGAACTGTACTCATGACCTTTGATGCGGCGACCCTAGCAACACACACGGAAGCCAGCCATCTACTTTAGCCTGCGTCTGAAAACCGCGTTACTTTCGGGAAGTAATCAAGCAACTTATTATGAAAATATCTACGGACACGAAAGAACGCCGTGCTACACGGAGAATCTTTAGAGGACCATTTAAAGGTAAGGCAGGTTTATTAATAAACTTTGCTGCTGTTAGCTAAGTTCGGTGTGTATTTGCTCAACTGTTATTTCAATGCTAGCTATTAGCTACAGGCAACTGGAAGTAGCTGGTGGTAGATAGCTAACGCTAGCTAAACTGGGTGCGTGTTACGGGCAACAATTAAGAGAACTATAGCGCTATTTAGTGTACAGTCACAGACTGTTGCGTATAGCAAGGCTAGATGATTTTCATATTGGAACATAGGGATAGGAAAAATAACACTAGTAATTTTGGTATCCCGAACCTTAAGTTACTCGGTCCTTCGCACTTGGCCATTAGTGTCTGATGTCATCGTGTTTGAGGGATGACGGTGGATGAGCGTTACCAGTGGCAACGTTGTTCATGTTGGCACTGATGTCAACATTGCTTGTTTTTTAATGTGCTGCAATTATGGCTTGGAGTAGCGATGCCCATAGGTCTAAGGTCCCGGTATTTGGGAAACATGCTGGTGTGCTTGACATGTCGGTTATGTGGATTTCATAAACTTTTTTATTGTTTTACACGACAGTGACTTGAAAAACACTAGAATGAATGACGCACCATTATGTAGGCTACGTCATCCATTTAGGCGAAGCAGGTTGACGTGACAGCATCGTAACACATAAAAAGGCGTAGCTTTTAAAGGCCGTGTACATCCCTCGATCGACATTATGTAGCCGGCCCACTGAAAAAAAAAGGTGTGAACATGTCGAACCCGTCATAGTCCCCCAGCACTCTTCAAAACTCACTGGTGCTCATGGTAAATGTCTCCAGCACTTTTCAAAACAAGCTGACGCCCCTGTATACGACCATGTGCCGTTTAGGGTCAACAGTATGCAGTTTACACCAGTCGGTTCTGCAAACAAGCCGTCTTCAACCAGACAGACAGAACACAACTCATTTGCGAAATCAGTTGGTTTAGTTTTTTTTGTTAGCATTGAAAACCTCCATAGTTTTCCCTATCAGTCTTCAGTTGTCGTCCCCATGGCCCAGAGCTTTGCTGGCTGTCATCCTAGCCATAGCAGGGATGCTAGGTGAATGCAATGAACCACATTGGAGGAATGAAAACTAGAAGTAGCTATGTTGAAGTCCAAAAGACTGGGATTGAAGACTGCCAATCACGAACCTTATTGTTTTTGCAACCAATGCAAAGAATTTGTATTTACAATACATTTTCAACTCAACCAATTGCTTATGAGCACCTTCTGAGTTACTAGGAATGGTCCTTTTCCTGCGATACTTCAGCATGACTCCAAGGCTTCAGCATGGTTCATTCTATATGAAATAGGTTTCAACCACACCATCCCCTGTAGAGTTCCACCTGGCTTTGAGATGAACGTGGTCTCTGCACATCTTCACATAAACTATGATTATTCACATATCAGAAGTGTTGAGGCGGCAACCAAGAGTGAAAATATTTCTGACACACATGTGACTATAAAGAAATACACATTATGACTGTGGGTGGAGAAAACCAGCACTGATTCATTTTGGACCTCATGTTTTACATCATGTTTCTGCATCTCTGATATATTCTCTGCACCGTTGCACTTTATCACCTCTTATTTCGCCTGTATAAGTCAATCCTTGTGTATACATCTGAAGATTGTTGTGTTGTAGTGTTGTTATTTTATGTTAAGTACACTGAGAGCCACGAAACAGAAGTCACATTCCATGTATGTGCAAACCTACATGACCAATAAACATGCTTCTGATTCTGATTTTACACTACCACGAGACTTCAACATACTAAATGTTTGCTACACAATAGGAGTTATCAGTCATATGCCATGTGAGAGCCATGTGTATGTGGGCTTTTACAACAACCAACAACTATACCAACTGATTTTTATTAATTATCACACACTTTCAACCAGACAGGGAGGACTCATTAGTCATCAGATGGTGTAGTTTGGGGTTGGAATGGGAATTCACAAATAAGTCTCTGTGGCATATGATTGAATACCACTGCTAAACAGATTGTGTTGACTCCATGGATAACTGTTAATATATGTGAGGCCACCGCTGGAAAAAAACATCCATTACGAGAATTTGCCTTAAAGAGCTTCCCGTTGGCTCAGCAACACAGCAATCAAGTTTTTCGGGATGGGAAACTCAGTACAGTGATAAATTGGCGCATGAGAGGAGGTACCCGTTTCTTACAGCTGAATCGAGTTTAGCAACTGGAGCAAACCCTACTTGGGGAGGGCATCACTTCCCTGTGGCGGAGCGATGTCAAAGATAAGGCTTGATGTGTCTGCTGCAGTATGTGGTCTGATATCACTGTTGAGATAAGTGTTTATGAGAATCTGATACGGATCCCTGCTGGATTTTCTTGGTTTCGTGAAAGGTTCGCCCTCTATTTGCTATGACATTTTACACCGATGCGGCGTAAACGGATTATAAGGGCCTTCGTCATATTATACAACACATTACATCGGCGATGGTGTCCTCTTGCTGCTATGTCAAACACAGTTATTATGAGACTCATTAGTGTAAGAAGTACATGTAAACTTCTTTGTTTCTGTTTTGGATAGACACAGTATGGACATGTGTGCCAGGGCTGATATAATCTCCCCTGTTGAACTACTATTATTTCAACAAGCGCTATTCCCTCACCAGATGTGTAAAGAATCGAGGGAATTCTCTTCCTCAGCAACCCTTGCAAATATCTCCTCATCACAGAGGCCCCAAAAGCCCGGCTAATCCGAGAGAAAGGGGGCCTTCTGATCCATCTCCGTCTTTCACATCCGGTTGCGAAAACAAAACACAATTATAGAGCGCGTCTTCCCCAACACCCCTAAAACATCACTGGGAAAGCCCGCGATATCCCTGACACGTGTAACCTAAATTACCAGCGCCAGAGTAGCACCCTCCTGGTGTTAGCTATTCCTCCCCTGGGTCCTTCTTCTAGGAGCCAGCAGGCCCGAGTACGCCCCGGCTCGCTGGAGTCCTCCTAATTCCTAACTTCTCGCCCTGTGCCAGGCTCTAATGCGAGCCGTAACTGTGTGGTGCGCTGTAATCCGACAACGTTTTGACAGCTGTTACCACGAAGGAAGTGGGTGCAACTAGAGCTCAGAGCACAAAACGGACAGAAGAGAAAATTAAGCAAGCTTTTGCACCACCCCCCCACCCCCAACTGTCATTCTCATCCTTTTGGTTTGCTTGCACATGCAAAGATTGAGGCAGCCGAGCAGAAAGGGCGGATAGTGAGAAGGATGTCGCCGAAAGCCTTAACTGTTGAGAATGCCAGAAATTTTTTATGACGATACCCTCCACAAGCACACACGCACACACGCACGCACACACACACACACACACACGCGCACACACACACACACACACACACACACACACACACACACACACACACACACACACACACACTGACTGCACAGGAGGTATGTGTACTGTTGTGTTGAAAATTTGCTTGACTGTGGTGTGGAGTAGATGCAATAGATGAGTGTTTGGATCAGCGTACAGAAGTTGGTGTACAAGATGCTGGTGGCAAGGTAACAGACTGGATCTAAACTGGCCTTTCAAATCGGCGTCCGGGTAGCGTAGCCATCTAGTCCATTGCCTACCAAGACGGGGATTGCTGGATCGAATCCCTGTGTTACCGCCGGCTTGGTCGGGCGTCCCTAGACACAATTGTCCATGTCTGCGGGTGGAAAGCCGGATGTGGGCATATACTATGTCCCAGTCGCTGCACTAGCGCCTCCTCTGGTTGTTCGGGGGGGGGGGGGGACTGGGGTGAATAGCGTCATCCTCCCACGCGCTACATCCCCCTGGTGAAACGCCTCACTGTCAGGTGAAAAGAAACGGCTGGCGACTCCACGTGTATCAGTGGAGGCACATGGTAGTGTGCAGCAGAGTGGGTGGGGCAGCGACCAAGATGGCTCGGAAGAGTGGGGTAATTGGCCAAGTACAACTGGGGAGAAAAGGGGAGGGGGGTCTGGCCTTTCAATTTAAATGCTTAAGCTCAGAAGGATGCCGCGATTACTAGGAGCCATCAAAAAAGCAGATGTAACACTTCAACAGATTGCTAAATACGCAGCGTTGAAACAGACAACCAGATCTTTTGTGCATCAATTTCGAGTGTGGCTGCCCAGAGTCAAGCTCATCGCGGTGAGACATACGTGCTGAGGTTTATGAAAACACCTTAGCTCATGGCACAAGGTCTATGGAACGAGCTGATTTATGAAAAAAAAAAAAAATTTTTTCAGCACTTTGGGAAAAAGCGAGTTCCTCTCTGGAAAGTGTGATAGGGGTCTGAAGGGTACTGCATGTGCCTCCCTCGCCCTCTTCCTGTGCCCTGCCCAATAGCATACCCTGTTTATAACTGTTTTTGATTGTTGTTAAGTACCTGTCAAGGTTCCCAGCCATCCCTCACGCCTGGAAAAACATGTGAGCTCAACATGTCTCAAAACAGGAGCAAAATAAAATTAAAAAAAAAAAACACGCACACACACACTTTAAGGAAAAATACTTATGTATTTGGCTGTGCAAAATTATCTGCTTTGGAGAAAGAGGTTGCTCTCTTTGTGTCTTGGTGCATTTATGTGTGATAGCAATCAACAAGCAATCTTGCTGTCAGTCAAAAGGGTTATTAGTGCTATTACTGCCAGATATAGACACATTTCATTTTATATACCCCCGGGGTGGTTGCACTGTTTCTTCAATAAACACTTCAGTTAAGCTTACAGGACACATTATTAGGTATACTGTTTAAATGCTTAAACACCAGACGGACCATTCAGGCGTAATATATCTTCAGCATGTTTTTTGATACTGTGCAGGATGTGCACTGTAAAAACTATCAGTGTTTTCACTTGGAAGTCAGCTGCCTCTATACTGGAGGTCCCTGCCTTTTTTTTTTTTTTTTTTTTTTAACCATGACTAGGGAGAGATTTCATAGACCATGTCTAAGACCCCCCCCCCCCAAAAAAAAAGACACGATGTATAATGATGATAACTAGCTCAGGAGGTTTTCAGCACTTGCTCATGGTCATAAAAATGTCAGCCTCACATGACAAATCTCATTCATCAAAATCCCCCCACCCTTCTTTTATGTGATCCCCCTTTACCTAAATCCAAAAGAATAATTCAATATGGAACATAAATACTACCAAATTTGAACGCTTTGAGGCGAAATCCTCCTTCAGGAAGAATAGAATGATAAATAAACAATTGTTCTATAAATAATAGACGCAACATGTGTTTTTTTCATCGGCAAAACAGACGCGAAGAGCGAGGAATACCCCGGAGATCCCATCGCAGGGTTTCTAAGGGGAGGGGGGATGGGATAAACATAGAAATGTGTAGACGCCTGGTTCTTTTGGCAAGAACACCGTGCATGCAATTGCACCAAGGGAATTGAAGCACTTGCCAGGAGAGGTGCAGGGTTAGAAACATTTTATTCTTGAGGAAATTCCTCCTCTTACTCCATTATTCATCAGAGTCTCTGAGGAGGTGGATGCTCTAACTGCTCTAGCAGAGGCTGCTTGGAGTGCAAAGTAGTGCATCGCGGTAGAGATCCTAGACAAGAGCGTCTTCTGATGGATGACCGGTAGGATACTTGGGATGGACATATCCCCCGCAGTCCATCAATTTACTTGGACAGTAAGCACTTTGGAGGTCACCGAATGGATATTCAATACCAAAAGTATACAGCGAAATGAAAAAAAATAGAAAAGTAAAGAATGGGCTGACTGTTTACTATTGTGAAAGAGAAATATCCTTCAACCTGATCACCACCTGTTTTGTGCATCAGAGATATATGAAATATTAACTAGAGGGACAAATTGTGGGTTTTGTTTTCCCCCAAAATGCTTAAGTTTTTTAAGCACATAAGGGAAAATTGTACCACCGTGAACTGAAGAGAACATGGAAGTTTCAGTCAGCACAAGAAGTGACCTATGAACACTCGGGTGTGTGTGTGTTTGGTGGGGGGCAGGCAGTGGGGGGTTACAATAGCTGTCTGATAGACACATAAGAGTGGTCTGAGAGATGGGGCCTTGAAGCTGGGGTCCGGCTCATGCTTCAATTGTGCAGTAAAGATTCCCCAGCTGTCCTGCGGATTAGCCCATGTGCTTATGTGATTAGGCTACACGGCACCACGGCTAGACCAGGCGCCTCTGACCCGCGGAATGTAGGATGAGATGAGATGAGATGAGATGGGAGAAAATGGGATGGGTGATGCTGCAAAGGCCAGGACTACTGATTGTGTGCACAACCTAGGACCTGTTTATCTGGAGTCCATGAAAGGGCAAATAATCCCATCAGTACTTTACAGTGCCAAATGAGCACTTTTTGGCTTGACCTTGGTAGCCAGAGAGCCAGTGTTTTCATCCAGGAGCAGGGTAGGAATGGTAGGTAGGATGTTTTGTCATCAATAGGCATCATCAGATGGACTATTTTTAATTAAACCAACTCATTTTGATTAAGGTGTTCCTGTTAACTTTAAGTTACATGTTGTCATCAGGCACAGCTGAAATATCAATCATTTCATTGACATGAAACCACAGGCAGTTTCTCTCAGAGGCCAAAGGAAGCTTGGCCTCCCCACGAAGATATTCTAATAAAGAAAACAAAATGTATTATTCAAACTGCTCTGTCTATATTGAGTTTTGCTAATTCCCTTGTTATCAAAACATTCTGTGCACTATATTTTTCTTCCTTAGCTGGTGTAGCGAGTGAAACAGCGGCCCTCTGCATGCATTACAATGTGTAGACGATGTCCTCTGCGCTGTCTGGTGGTCAGTGAAATGCTACCATCGCTCAAAGGAGGCCAGCTTTGTGTGGCTTCCCTTAGAGAAAAAGTTAAAAGTTTTAGCCAATCAGATTGAAGCCATGCTTGATTGTGCTCAACACTGAATGGTCAGTTCATTGTTAAGAAAAAAACAAGGGAGGCCAGGTTGATCCTGGCTTCTTTCTCATCAATCAACCAGCTAGCTTACTACACGTTGTAACGGTTTAGGTCCGTGTGTCTTGGTTGAGGCAGTGGAAGATGAAGGCAAAACTCAAATCCACACAAGTGCTGAGATTTCACAAATGCTCATCGTTTATTGCTATTACTCACACCAACCCTACCAAACCCGGTTGTATGGCTACTGTTGCAACAAACATGGACAACAGAGGCCACACGTAACCAAAACGTTATTCTTGAGTTGAGAGGCAAAATGAACGGGAGCTCGGCGATATCTGCCCGTTCATTAGCGTGTGTGGTGCCAAGGCGCTGTCTAATGACATCACTCCTAGGCGACACAGTACACCCCTGTGTTAAAGGTACGTTTCACAACTTCGACTCTTACAACGTAGCGCGGGCAGAACCAGTTAGCAAGTTAGCAGAATGGATGGAGACAGAGACCTTGGGTTTCTTGTAAAAAAAGGACTTTACTGAGCTTGAGCTGCAACTGAAGATCAAGAACGGTAGGCCTACCCCGAAGTTGGACCTGACCCTGGGGGGCTAAGGAAAAAGCTAGGTGTTTTTGTGAAGGGAATTGTCTGAAAACCGCCACTGCTCCTTCACTGCTCCAAAGAGCCGCTGCTCCTTCGTGTTGAAAGGAGCCAGTTGAGGTGGTTCGGGCATCTGATTTGGATGCCTCCTGGGCGCCTTCCTTTGGAGATTTTCCAGGCACGTCCAACTTGGGGGAGACCCCGGGGTAGACCCAGAACTCGCTGGGGGGGACTACACGTCCAATCTGGCCTGGGAACGCATTGTGATTCCCCAGGAGGAGCTGGAGGGCGTTGCTGGGGAGAGGGACGTGTGGAGGGCCCTACTTAGCTTGCTGCCACTGCGACCCAACCCCGGAGAAGCGGCTGACGATGAGATGAGATGAGATGAGGTGAGATGAACTGTCTGAAAACCTTCAGTTATGTGTTTATTCTTTAGATGATGAGAAGAAACTCACAGGCAGCGTCATGTATAGACTTGGTGTGTGATTGTGCATGCATCTTTTAGAGCCAACGGGCATTGTTGTTTCTTGCTTTGTGCAGTTATATTGTTGGTCATAGGGCTATGCACACCATTCATCTGTTACTAATAACCACTGCTTATGGCTGTGAGAAGTTTGCACATGTTGTACAGTAGTTTGTAGAGAGAAAATAAATCGCACCTCGTGTTGTTTTGTAGTCCACAAAAGCCTTGTAAATGCTATGTTTCCCAAGGAATGGAATAGAAGCGCGAATGAGAAGCATCACCCCAGCAAACCGCACTCGTTTATTCTGGTTTGTGAAAGCAAGACATTATGATATCTCCATGTGATCTGGCGATATGATCTCCATACCAGGCTGACTGGCTTCCTCCGTAAATTTTGCCACGCACCACCACTGCATTTGTGTCAAGTATTGATTTCCATCATAAGACAACATACAGTGTGGATATTCAACAGGATGGGGAAAACTTTCAAACACTGGGAAACATTGACGTTAACAGGAGGAATCTTGACTTCTCCTCCTGCATCCTCTTGCGAAAATGTGTTCATGACGGCTTGGGAGAACTCAAAATGACTGACAAGTGGAATGACAAACAGTGTGACAGCATGGTGTGTGTGTGTGTGTGTGTGTGTGTGTGTGTGTGTGTGTGTGTGTAGCCTGCAAATCCAGAAACCCTGCACAGCTGCACATAGCCCGGTCCTCTACCAGACAGTATGGCATGGATTCAACAGTAACGCTGACCTCATGGGTCACAACCAGCACCGCTTGCTGACGAGAGGTTTTAAAACCACTGCATTAGCCCATAAAGTCAGATATTGTAACACAAATACAGTACAGTGTGCTCAGCTCATAAGGTATAAAGCAGTCTAACTTACCCACACTTTCTCCCATCGCGCCAACTGTCACGACACTAAATGCCTAAATTCTGTGTGGTAGTGTGCACTAGAGGACCATTATGTACTGGATTTAATACCGTCTTAGTCAGAATTTGTTGTACTAACATAAAATATGTTAGCCGGGACAAAAAGCTGTGAAAGTGGTCCCATCCGTCTGTTGTGTAACTACCCGCAGACGCGAGCTAGTTTGCTTTAGTGGGATTCCCAGCCGGGCTGGTTATTGTGAGAAATGTTTGCCAACCAAATTGAATCCCAATGGATGGCGGGGTCTTGTTGAGCAGAGAGCCACTCGAGGATCTGTCACCACAATCCCTACAAGTACGGCTCATTGATTCAAGGGAAGCCACTCATAAACAGGGAAGACAAAAAACACATTGATGGTGAGGGCGGATCTCCATTTTGTGTGAATTTGGTCATTTGTTGACTGAGGTCAGCCCTTAAAAGATTAGAGGTGGGGGTGGCAGTTGGTGTGTGTGTGCATGTGTGCGCACATGTGTGTGTATGTACGCCTGCAGTCTGTCTGCAGAGGGGGAAGGGTGGGAGGTAAAATTGTAAATCTGATGATTTTTTTTCCCCTTCTTCTGTAGTTAACACACTGGCCTACATCCAAAGGAGACTTAAGTCAGAATTGGAGTGGAGCAGACATGCTGTGAGGGGATGGTGGGAAAGTTGAAATACTTCTTTTCTTCGACAAAAAAAAAAGTGGAGTGTGAAGATCAGTCTGAGGAGGAAACTGAAGCAGCAGTCTGCGGTAGGTTTCCAGCTAAAAATGAACCCTCTATTCCACCCTGCTCTCCACCCTGCTGCCCAATCCTTCAACATGTCACCTTAAGACGTGCATATTAAACGATCATTTCTATGTGATTGCACAACATTTAAAAAGTCACAGAAAACAAATCCCCCCCCCATTTTCTCCCCAATTGTACTTGGCCAATTACCCCACTCTTCTGAGCCATCCTGGTCACTGCTCCACCCTGTCTGCTGATCCGGGGAGGGCTACAGACTACCTACCACATGCCTCCTCCGATACACGTGGCTTCGCCATCCGCTTCTTTTCACCTGACAGTGAGGAGTTTCACCAGGGGGACGTAGCATGTAGGAGGTTCACGCTAGTCCCCTCCCGTTCCCCCCTCCCTCTCGAACAGGCGCCCCAACCGACCGGAGGAGGTGCTAGTGCAGCTACGTGGACACATACCCACATCCGGCTCCCCACCCGCAGACAGAGCCAGTTATGTCTGTAGGGACGCCCGACCAAGCCGGAGGTAACGCGGGGATTCGAACCGGCAATCCCCGTGTTGGTAGGCAATGGAATAGATCGCCACGACAGAAAAATCCTGCAAAAATTTTGCAATACCAAACAAGCTGGTCACATTCATACATCTAAACTACAGCATGAGCTTGACTGTAACTCATCACACAGACAATTTGCCAAACACGCAATAACGTCGCAATCAAGCCTCGAAATCTCAATCTTTTTGTCTTCAAAACACACTAATAATAACAGTAATAATAATGATAATAAAAAAAGGATTCTTTCACAGCGAAGAAACATTCCAGACATTGTCGTTGTCTGTATAAAACTTGCCTCCGGCCTGGTGAATTATTTCATTTTGCAGACGCTGGAACAAGGCGTGCGTTGTCAGACATGTTGACCTGCAGACAGATTCACAGATTCTTGGAACGTGTTAAAACAGGACGAGGAGCGCACAGCCACGCAGGACAAAGGAACATTCCTTGTGTCACTGATGCTTGTGTTTTTTTAGCAAAATGTTTTCAATTATGCTGGCAGACCTGTTGAGAGAGACCAGTGAGTTTACCATGCGGGGGGGGGGGTGCTTGACAGCTATTTATGGCGTAGGAATGGTCTTCCACCTTGACTTATTGAATTATGGAGAAGCTGTCGACAGGTTGAGCAACTGTCTCCCTCTCCGTGTGTTTCCATACATTCACTTTACTCATCGCTACTCCGCAGCTGTCAGTGCTTGCTATATTTCTTGGCTGTGGCCGTCTGCTGCAGATGAGTGCACCTTGCATTCTCTGATCCAGATGACTGCAGGTCACGGCCATCCGCCACGCTTGTTGCCCTCGTCCTTCTCCTCTGGAAACTTGCAAGCAAATTTACCACTTCTTTTTTTTTCGGGAGAAATATTGATGTCTCAGTCTGACCATCGGTAGGCCCTTATATTTTTACTGTGGTTTTGAGTCAGCGTACTAATATATAAAGTTGAAGAAGAATTCCTAAATCACACGTCATACGTCAAGAATTCACAATATGCACAATATGCATGCAACAAATTTAGCGCCACTATATACAATTTAAATAATTTCCAAAAGGGAACAAATCGTCACCTTCTTAAAATAATGGCTAAGTCATATTTTCAAGTTTTTCAAAAAACAGAATAAACTGACAAATTTTGTTTCAGTTTCAGTTTATTCTGTTCTTTGAAAAACTTGAAAATATGACTTAGGCCATTATTTTAAGAAGGTGACGAAATGCAAAAATGCTTAAATTACTTAAGCATATTTTTCACCCTTATGTTCAATCAATACATAAAATATGCTTTTTTTTATTTTCATATTATGAGTCACCCCACGCTCTTCCTTTTGTCAAAGTGTACAGTAAAAGTACCGGAGGGCATAAAAACACTTTATATGAGAATCCCTCTCAAGACATTACCTGTTTATAGACAACCAGGGGAGCTTTCCTTTCTCTTTTTGGGGGGGGGGGGGTTTCCCCCTTTTTTTTTCTCCCCTGCATCCAGCCAATCACCCCACTCTTCTGAGCCGTCCCAGTCACTGCTCCACCCCCTCTGCTGATCCGGGGAGGGGTGCGGACTACCACATGCCTCCTCCGATACATGTGGAGTCACCAGCCGCTTCTTTTCATTTGACAGTGAGGAGTTTCATCAGGGGGGGGGCGTAGCACATAGAAGGATCACGCTATTCCCCCCAGTTCCCCCTCACCCCTGAACAGGCGCCCCGACTGACCAGAGGAGGCGCTAGTGCAGCGAGCAGGACACATACCCACATCCGGCTTCCCACCCGCAGACACGGCCAATTGTGTGTGTAGGGACGCCCGACCAAGCCGGAGGTAACACGGGGATTTGAACTGGTGATCCCTGTGTTGGTAGGCAATGGAATAGACTGCTGCGCTACCCGAATGCCCCAAGCTTTCCTTTCTCAAACAGTTTAGCGTGAGCTGTTTAAATTTCTCAACATTTCTGCCAGACTACCACTGTAAATAAGTACAGTGAGTTTATTCTACTGGCCAGCCTGTAAAATAAACATTAACATTAAAAAACCATTAGGTTTACATGATTTCTAATGTTTTTTTAAGGCATAGTAGCACACATTTCTTAACGATTTGTTCATTACCAAAGTATGGCCAGTGCATAGACAAAGCAAACTCAAAGCTTGCGTATGAGAGCTGAAGGACGATGAAGGTGGCTGATGAGAACCTACAGCGTTACACTGTTCCACCTACATCCATCCAGGAGAGGAAACAAAAGAGCAGGGAGTTATCCAATCTCGGCCAAGTTGCACCTGCCAAGATGGCAAATTTTTATGAAGCGGATCTGCCACCTTTCTTATTTTCCCTCAAACCACACACCCACTGTCACCTCCCTGCCAGCCCCAAGTCAAAACCCAGCAAGCTGCTGTCCACAGGGCAGGGCCGGAGAGCGGGTCCCCGCAGGGCAGCAGGGAAGGTGTGACAAGATGGCCGGCCGTGTTGTTGTGCTAAGCAGGCATATCCGGCAGCGGGGGCCATTACCCGTTAATGAACAACAGGTGCTGGGTGTCTAGACTAGCGGAGAGGAGCTGCACTCGCTCAGTAATTGAATGTGCAGGTGCATCTTGGTCTACAGCCAGCATGTGGGGCCGCCGTAATGTTTTTAGCAACATGACATCTCACTTTCGGGGCTCGAGCGTTTTCATAAAATGCACCCGAGCTCTGATGCATAATAACAAGGTGCTGCATGGCATGCCAGATTTGCTTGTAAAACAACCTACAGTTATTAAGAACTTTTGTTGCTGTTATTATTAAGGGCCGTAAATGTAATTTCAATAGTTAATGTTTTTTGGCCCATTGAAGTGATACGAAATGACTTGGCGAGCAGTCTGGAACAGAATCCCCACGTTTCTGTTCATTTAATCATAAAACCTTTAGGTGGGTTTGGTTCTCTATTGACACAAGCGAGGGAGCAGCCAAGGTATACAATCAACTCTTCTTGAAAAAAAAGTGAAGTCCTGGTGGGCAGCACCAGGTGGGATAATGGCACCGAATATTCATTGCTAAAGGGATAAATTGTTGTTACATTCCCATTCAAAATGTGTTGCGTATCACATTGCAATGTATATGAGTAAGGCCGGGGCTAACTTCTTTAATCTGTAGCAGGTGATTGCAAAGTAACCTGCCAAATGGCAACGGAAATGTCTTTCGGGTCCAGAAATGAGCCCACCATTTGAAAATCGAAGCAGAAATTGCACAATAATCTTGACAGTCCAAGAGGTGACTAAACGTTTCACCACAAAAAAAAACAACTTTTTTTTAAATTTTCTTTTCTTTTTGTTAACATGCATTGCAAATGATCAGTAAGTCAACGTAAATCTGCGCTCAATTTACTGTTGTTGTAATTGTTTTGCCTGTTCTGCTCACTGACCTGTATGGCTGCTCCTGGCACGAGTCCCTCGCCGGCTATCAGTCTACGGGCCTAAGAGGATAATGTGTTAGCTGATATCTCAGCTCAGTGTGGTGCTGAAATGGGGAAAGGGGGAGTTTAGAGAAGGTAATGATGGACCATTTCAGTTTCTCCTGCGATAGAGGAATTCAGGCCCAAATAGTCAGAGGCCTAAGATCAGACTTAAACTTACATATATATACATATACCTATACAAACCTATGCAAATACAACACACTGAGCTAGCTAGCTGGATAGATTACATTTAAAATATATTTTGGGTTGGCTCAGACTTTCATATTGTTAATGATGCCAAAACGATGTGACTATGTCTGTGGAAATACACTCCATGACTCACTGAATATATAATTTTGAATTGTGAACTCCGTCTTTGTGGGGGGGGGGGGGTCTCACATGTTGGTGAAGGCAGACCGGAGCCCACACACCCAACGGTGCCTTCAGCAGCGCCCCGCACCGCTGGCGGGTCTTGGGTGAAGTGACTGCGGAGGCTGTGCCAGGCGTGGGTCCTCTTTCTATCCTCACACTGAGCCTCTCCAGTCATGGATCACAGAGCTGGAGAAGCAGCTAATAGCTCTCTCTAGCCAGGCCTGTGCTAAATACTCCCTCCACCAAAATTATTCCTTAGGGAATCAATGGGCCCATTCTTCAGCGAGCAGCAGTTTGCTCGATAGTCCCAACCTCAATGTGAAACATTAGACAGCAATGGGGAAAACATAAAACATAATACTTGTGTGACCAGCTTGTCATTGGGCTCTTCGGTGGCCGTGTTAAAGGAATTTCGCCCGAGATAGCAGATTCAGAGAGGGAGAGTGGATTGAGGGCACCCAGCTCTCCACATTAAGATGGAATCGCAGTACCCAGATCATACTGATACCCTACATACTGTTACACGAGTACACAAAAAAGAAGTTTGGACATGGCACCAAGTAGGAAACTGATGCCGGTAGGTATCACTGTAAATATTTAGGCTATTTATCTCTGATTTACTGATTTTACTAGAACCTAAATGAATGAAATATATCTTTTCGATGTCAAACTTGTGCAAAATGTCAACCCTCTCTCTTCGCAAATTTATTGATGCTCGGTGGAAAAGGCATCGCTTTGAGATCATTTCATAACCAAATCAATGAAGTCAACTTTCCTTGCACTCGTGTAGGAGCCAACACCTTAAAGCTGGGGATCAAAGACGAACCACAGGCTTTATGTCTGCATCCCTTTCAGATTTAAGTCCACAAGAATGTCTAATGTCTAAAACGGACTGGAGTTATGCTGGAAAAACAAACATCTCTGTTTCACCGTTTTACAATGCTCATCATGTTTTCTCTCAAACCCTTTTTGAATCTTCCAGTAATTGTTCTCTCAGTCAACCACAGGGATCGCTGCTCTTAACCCAAAGAGTTTAGCCTAGCCCTTGACCACAACATCTCCGCTGTCTCACCACAAGAACCTGGTACTGGATGCTTATACAACCCATAGGCTCCCAGTTGCCAGGATTTCTAGGGTCCTTGGCTCCGCAAATCAATTATCACGGATCTGCTCAGACGTTCCCAGCTGACGACGGGAGCCCTCTTCACATTAAATGTCTCCGAAAACACCAGGCTCATTAAAAAAAAAAAATCAAATCTATTAGTTGTTTGGTTATGAAGGCTGAAAGCCTTATCCACAAACCCCATATTAAATATAAAGAAATCCATGATGACGTAACAACCGAATCAGGCATTCATATTATCTCAGACAATGTGACACATGCGCCGACTGGCACTACACACAAATTAAGAAGATTTAGACTCAAGTGTTCATGGCAGACCAGCAGAGTAAAGTACCCAAATCAGCTTTATGTAGCTAAGCCTAAATATTTACAAAATCAGTTGTAATGGGCTATTCCCCTGGCAGTACCATCCTTTCCAGTGTCAGTGTGAATACGAGCGGAAAAAACTGTGACTTTTCTACAAACACGGGGATCGCTGGTTCGAATCCCCGTGTTACCTCTGGCTTGGTCGGGTGTCCCTACAGACACAATTGGCCGTGTCTGCGGGTGGGAAGCCGGATGTGGGTATGTGTCCTGGTCGCTGCACTAGTGCCTTCTCTGATCGATCGGGGCGCCTGTTCGGGGGGATAAGGGGGAACTGGGGGGAATAGCGTGATCCTCCCACGCGCTACGTCCCCCTGGCGAAACTCCTCACTGTCAGGTGAAAAGAAGCGGCTGGCAACTCCACATGTATCGGAGGAGGCATGTGGTGGTCTGCAGTCCTCCCCGGATCGGCAAAGGGGGGTGGAGCAGCGACCGGGACGGCTCGGAAGAGTGGGGTAATTGGCCAAGTACAATTGGGGAGAAAAGGGGGGGGGCGTGACTTTTTGATGTCAGAAGGCATCGAGCAAAATGCATTCATTAGATAGAGAAATAAATCTCTGCAACTCGGTTGGTGATGACACTAAAGATGACACTGCTTCTAATGGACTCAATATAATAGCAATGGAAAGATTTAGAAAAAAAAACTATTGTTCACATAGTTGTTGTGTTTTATGATTGAGTCCGTCTACAACCATGTGGGCCGGCTCGGCCTCATGCTGCCGATGTTTTGTCGCTCATACAAGAGTTCTGCTCTGCTTGTCTCTCTTATTTGGTTACTATTACTGAGCCTTTGTTTGTACTTCAATGGAAGCTGATATGAGTCGTAAGAGGAGCCTGTTGCTACAAGAGTCTCTCCAAAGGTCAACCATGGGGGTTTGTTTTTCTAGGATTCCTTTGGGATGCGGTGTGAATAACTTAAAGCCTTTTTACCTGTAGGCAATAAGGAGCAACAGCAGCCCTGCCAGTTAGTCAATTAGAGACAAACATGCCATTATGGACTTGCCAAATTGGGAAGTGTAAACACTACATGACTTCTGATTGAAACAAATCCGTAGAAAAAAATGGTGGGGGGGGGCACAAAGTAAACGACCCTGATGTTTCCACCATTCTTTTCAAAGTACTGGTTCATGTACGGTTACCGTTTGACAGGATCGTACTGAGATTTTCCACTTTTCAGCATGAAACTACGCATCGCGTTGACTAACAAAACAATATAAGGGTCCAAGAATTGAAACAGTGACTGTGGATGTTTGTTTGGGATGCTTGATATATATATAAAATCTGGCATAAAACAGGCTTGCACTGTCTCATAAAGAATTTACTTGACTCACTGGATTATTTTGCTCCTTATTTGTTGAGCACTTTCCCTACCATTGAGTGTTTCTTTTAACATATATATGTATGTATATATCAACATATATACATATATGTATGTTAAGATTGATATTCCGCTCCTAATTAGTTGAGCACTTATAACACCATTGACAGTTTCGGGAAAAAAACGCTATATATGTATGTATGTATGTATGTATGTATGTGTGTGTGTGTGTGTGTGTGTGTGTGTGTGTGTGTGTGTGTGTGTGTGTATATAGGAATTTACTTGACTCACTGGATTATATATATAATACATACAGATTGTGTATACGTGTGTATATATATAGATTATATATATGTGTGTGTGTATATATATATAGAGAGAGAGAGAGAGAAAGAGAGAGATTTAAAGATATATCTATGCTTAAAGAAGCATAGCTAAATCTTTAAGCGCTATCGCACTACACTTGAATCGTATCAAAGAGAAGAATCGGGGACTTCCATAAAAGCAAACCTCTTGATGGGCACATTATATTCTGCAGGTGTGGTTGCTTGTGTCCAGGTCAACAGTACACTGACCCAACCAAGTTGGCCTTATGCCGACAACACTATCAACTGGAAACCTTATCTCAGCAATGTGCTGTATGGTGGCAGTGGGCCAAGAATGCATGCATTTTCCCCCCGACTTTCCTCAGTGTTTAGATAAGTGCAAGTTAAATGGGATATAACTTATTTTTAAGTCACTTCGGCCCAAAGAGTGACGATTGGTGCATGTGGAATGTTAAGTGCAGCATGTCGGAAAACATCAAAGAAATGTATTGAGCCTCGGGGAACCAGTAAAATTAATGACCCAGTCTGCCTCCTGCACCAAACAAAGACAGAAGAGAGTAGGCTACTGTATAGGAAAGGTCAAAGTTCACACCCCTGTGTGTTTTATGGTCTGCTGGACCATAATATTTCACCTGCTTGAAAACTGGGTAGGCTGGTGCACTTTACACCCTGGATGTAGGGACAGTTTGTGAAGAAGCTGGGCACTTGCCAGGAGCATGGAAAAAAAAAACACCTTCAGACTGTGGACCAGTCCAAACTTTCTTTCTTTTTGCCCTGAGCTTTTATTAATAACACACTATTTCAAAGAAATTAGTTTTCAACAGCAAGTGGTTGCAGTGAGTTTCATGGGGTACATTTCTGATAATCACATTATGAGAAAATGACCTGATTCAGTCAGAATGTCCTCGTCGTTCCAAGACGGTTATCTCAGCATGTTAATAAGTCAAACAATTATTTCGTGTTTGCTTGTTTTAGCATGGCCGTAACAATCCCCCTTTCTTGAGAGCTGTTAAGTGTTGATTGGCTTGCTTCATCTGCCATATGGCCTGCCAGGACGTGACAGCAGACCGTGCTCTCCGACACGGAGAGCTGTTGCATGTTTTCCATATGGAGCTCTTAAGGTATTTTTTCAAATATCATGCTTGCCTTCAGGGATGCAATCAAACATATGAGGAAACAATTGATTTGTACACGTTTCTGTTTAACTATGACCTCCACTGCTGTTCTGCACAAAGTGGAGTCCATGTTCCAGTCACAGTATTGCGTATTGTCATCATGATGTTTATTCCTGCGCAGCGTAATATTGCTTTTGATGAAATGTACCTTCATATTGCCGTGTGTCATTGATTTCTACTTGCATAGATTAATGGTCAGGTGTCCCCTGCCTTAATGCGGTTGAGTAATAATGGAATTGTGGGGAAATATGTGAGCAGTGGCATTAGCATAGCTATAACACTGTGTATGCATTGTGCCGTCCCGATCTCTGGTCCACCCCCTCTGCTGATCCGGAGGGGGCTGCAGACTATCACGTCTCCTCCGATACATGTGGAGTCGCCAGCCGCTTCTTTTCACCTGACAGTGAGGAGTTTCATCAGGGGGACGTAGCGCATGGGAGGATCACACTATTCCCCCCAGTTCCATACCCACATCCGGCTTCCCACCCGCAGACACGGCCAATTGTGTCTGTAGGGATGCCCAACCAAGCCGGAGATAATGCGGGGATTCGAACTGCTGATCCCCATGTTGGTAGGCAATGGAATAGAACGCTACGCCACAATCTGGAGTGAAAATATAAAGTGAATTGTTTGGCCTCAGACTTTTCTGCATGAGACTAAGCCATTACATTTAATGATATTTTGGTAAATGGGTGAGGTGAGACATTTCTGTAATTTACAATGCAATTTGCATTTCAACATATTCAAGTAACATTTCAGTTGCAGGGGCTATATATATATATATATATATATATATATATATATATATATATATGCTTTGGACTGCAGGAACTAGATGTGTTGCTCAGTAACCAAGGTTGATACAATTGCACAAGCGCTGAGGCAATCAGGTCCTGGCAACTGTCCAAGTGTAGTTAGCCAACCAGATGCTTGTGTGGTATCCAAGCACCACTCACAACCATGGTGACATCCTCTGCCCACCGGGCAAGAGAGAAAAGCCAGAAAAGCAGCTTCCTGGGGGAGCTGCGGGGCCATTGGCGCCTGCCGGAGAGTGATATAAATCCGTGCTGCTTTGAAAATAATTAGCATGGGGATCAAGGCTAGCAGGGCCGTCTCCCCAGCCTGGCGCTGAAGAGGAGACAGGTGCCACCAGCGGTCTAAGCCTGTAAGAGGCGAGCTGCTCCCATGCAGTACCGACCAGAGCCAGACTGGGAAGCAGAATGCCAGCCTTGGCAAACAGAGAGCATAAGAGTCTGTTTGGGTGATTTCTTTTCTTCAGTGGCTTTTTCTTCTTCTCCCTATATTTTGTGTTGCTCTACCAGCGTGCTTTACAAGTCCGTGGGAGTGTGCTGGTTGTGGGATTTGTATAGCTCTTGGAAGAGAGGCGTGAGGAGGATTAGGTTTTTTGAGGGGTGGGATGTTTGTGTCCACCCCATGACCTGACCGTTGAGCTGACCCCCTGGTATGATGAAAGCTGCTTTTTATTTGGCCAATATCTACAGAAGGTAATGGAGTTGCTGCTGCGGGACAATCCAATGAAAATAGATGATGACCAGATTTCAGCAGTTGAAGATCTTTCAAATAAATCAACAAAATTTCAGGTTCGTGACCCGTAAGAGCAGGGGACCCAAATCGAGATGAGTCAGATAAATGACAAACACAATGAGGGGCTAACTAATATGTAAAGGAATGTTTTCTCTACTAACAATAATCACCATTGGGATGCTAGTTCTCACTGAGTTCCCTTTTGACAGGAGGGCTTCAAGTGGGTTTGCTTCTAATGCCTTTGACGAATTGTGATAGAAGTTGTTATTTCAAACAGATGAGAGAATGGATATAAATATTAGTTGTGTAAAGGCAGACTATTTCAGCGAAGACTGGGAGGGAGTTCTGGAGGTCCAGAAATAAAACCTCTCAGCGTCCGGGTAGCATAGTGGTCTATTCCATTGCCTACCAACGTGGGGATCGCCAGTTCGAATCCCCGTGTTACCTCCGGCTTGGTCGGGCGTCCCTACAGACACAATTGGCCGGGTCTGCGGGTGGGAAGCCGGATGTGGGTATGTGTCCTGGTCGCTGCACTAGCGCCTCCTCTGGTCTATCGGGGCGCCTGTTCAGGAAGGAGGGGGAACTGGGGGGGGGAATAGCGTGATCCTCCCATGCGCTAGGTCCCCCTGGCAAAACTCCTTACTGTCAGGTGAAAAGAAGCGGCTGGCGACTCCACATCTATCGGAGGAGGCATGTGGTAGTCTGCAGCCCTCCCCGGATCAGCAGAGCGGGTGGAGTAGCAACCGGGACGGCTCAGAAGAGTGGGGTAATTGGACAGGTAAATTGGGGAGAAAAGGGAGGATCCAAAAAAAACCCAAAAAAAACAAACAGCTGAAGACCCAACCACTGTCACTTGTCGTTTTGTCGGGAAAATAAAAACCCATCACTGAACAGAGAACTGGTTGTGCGCCCCCCTATGTTCCAGCCGGATCATGTTGAAGTCCCAGGAGCGTTGTCAGGAACCAGAAAGGTCAATGTTCATGTAACAGACATGGAGGAGATCATATAGGGTCAGCACTAGCCTCTTAGTTCAGAGGGAAATCCCGAGGCAGTTATGTCACCGGATTTAACAACAGCAAATCAAGAGTGGCTCGTGTGGAATGTTAATATGAATGCTAGTCTCAACATATATCATATTGATAATATATTTTCAAATAACGTAGTTTGACTTGGGACAAATATATGACTCTGTGCCATTTAAGAGTATTCTTTATCAGGTAGTTGTCAGTCAGTCAATCAAATGCTGTTGATGCAGCACATTGTATTAATAAAAATGCAGTTCCCAATGTTGGTACAGGTAAGAGGCAGTCAATGGCTTGAGAAGCTCCCAATATTACCGCCATTTTCCACTCTCAAGTGTTATGGTTTGCCCGTATAGCAGGCCTGAGAGAAAGGAAGGGACAACAGGATGAGGGGCAGCACCTCAAGCCTACCAACAGCTCCCGTGATGGAAATGGGGATCCCCTCTTAGACCTGAAATATGGTGTCCAGTGTTGGAGAACCAGACAGATGAGATGTTCCCATGACATACTTTGTATTGTCTTTGGCACTTGTCTTTGGGATCCAATTTCCTCCCAACGTTGATGGGACTATTGCTACAAAACTTTAAATGTACTGCTGTGGATATTATCTGTCCAGAATTAGCCAGGGGGAAAGAAAAAAAAACGCATTTGTCTCGTGGCTTTGTGATATATCCCAAAGGTTATGTGGCACATGCAAATACATAGCAGGGAGCTGCACTAATGCACTGACAAACTGAAAATTAGTTGTCCACCGGTGGCCCTGTCACCTTTCCAAGGTAAGTTGTAAAAAGAAGTTTATTGGCTCAAGTATCTTGCGCATGTAACAAGATCCACCGGGGCGGCTTTATTTAGCCTGCTGAGGTGACATCAGTCACGGGTACGTGAAAGGTATTTCAATCCTTAATGCCAACACCCGACTCTTGATGTTGTCAGGGGTGACTTTCTCTTCAGTCCAGCCCTGCAAAGCTGGCTGCATATGCCCCTGGCATATCTGAGTTATGGTGTGGGATCCTGAACCTTGACGCAACTCCAGAGCCATGTGTGGGAACAATTGGACAGATGACGTTTGCTTCAAGCCCCACATTGCTTTACCTCATGCCCCAATATTTAGTCAGTGACTCCATACAGATGAACACAAGGTCAGTTCCTATTATAACCCCAAAAATAACCCTCTCTCACACTCGGTTGCTGAGTGTCATGCAAAAATATGACTGCCTCTGTTCGTGCCAAGCAGCTTCTTTTGCCAGATCCTCTCAATGAAAGAATAGCGGCACCTAGCATATCACAGTTACGTAGCGTGTGCCAAACACACTTTTCTCTCATTAGCTGTTGATGAATAGCAATACACTGAGTTTATTGAACTAGTGAGCTGGGATTTATTGTTTCCTCCTAAAGAGGAAACGTGAACACTTATTAAACACTTCATACCCAGGGCTTTTAATACAACAAAGGAAGCAGCAGGAAGCAGCAGGGAGGGGAACACACGGAGGAGAATGGGGGAAGCAAGCTGGCCGGCTTATTAGGAAGTTTCAGACGGAGACAGCGCCGGACCTTGTACAAATGCTTCACCTGTAGGTCACAGTGCGGAACGCGTCAAGGTAGCGGAGTGCTCTAGGTGCCTTCACGTGCTGTTCGGTGGATAAAACATAGTTTTCCCTCACCGCGGTTCGGGCCGGTGAAGACGACCCCGCCAGTCAGTCAACATAACTGATGCAGAATGACTTGCATGCTTGTCTGTGAACTCCACTACCTTGGTAAATGGTAATTGGAAGATCTCAGTAATAACAATTTACAAGGGTTTTGGGACAAAATCGTCTACATTTTTCAAGGAGAATTTTGAGCAGACCAATCAATCACTAGTTCAAAAAAAAAGAAAAGAAAAATTGAGTGGAAGTCGCTACTTTGCCCAATTGGTTAGAGACCACAAGTTGTCAGCGCAAATCGTATGACTGAGATGCTTCCTTTCAAAACAGTGTTTAAATAACCACTGAAATAAGAAAATGAAGTCTTATTTCGAAATTAAAGGGCAACGGTGGTTGCTGGGCATATTTTAAGGATTCCTGATCAGTTTTCAGCAGTTTTTAGTAATTTTACATCATTGCAACCACAGAAGTTTAATTTCCCAGTTGTTTGAAGTGCTCCAAGCACAGCATAGTGATTGGACATTGTATGTATTGGATGTACGCCACACTTCTATATTGTGGGATGTCTGCAGTAACGGTCCTTCAACTGTTTTCCTCAGTGGACAAAGGAATAGAAAAAGGGGATGGGCCCTTGAGTTTGTGTATCCACTGACATCAGCCAATGACCAAGGCTGTTAAATAGACATCAAAACATGCACTTAGGCGAATTGCACACTCCCTTTTCCCACATCCCATCCCATAACCCTTTATGTTGTCCACACAATGGATATCCAAACACACAAGAAAGATTTTTCCATGCAAATGTGAAATCCATACAGGAAAAAAAAAAAAAGAAAAGAAAAATATGCAGCTCAAGATTCACCATGCACCCAAAGAAAACAACACTCTGTAAAGTACTTAAGCTGCCAGCCCAAAAGCTACCTTTCAATTAGGCTGCCAACAGTATATCAACTTGACAAATATAGAGGGATGTGACCTCTTGATTTGAGCTGAACCCAACCTTAGCTCTAAATCATAGTCACGTTGCGCTAACACAGACAAAATTACAATGCCTCTGCCCTAATAAAAATAGTTAGGTCGCCGAGCCACATCCAGTAGCTCTAAATATTTTTTTTTTATATTCAGTGTGCAGAGAACAAAATGGTTTTCTTTGCTTCTTGTTGTAGTTTTGAGAGCTCTTCTACTTTCAGGCTTTCACCATTTGATAAAAGGCTACTATACAGTATGAATTGTTAAACTTTAGATAATGCTAAATAAGTGCAGAAATGACAAAATCCCTGAAAGCCCCTTTTTTTGCCTCTGTTCCTGGCTGTGACTTTGATAACAAAGGTGATACTGCGCATGGACGGTCCCTGCTGTTGTGACTGGGACATGGGAAAGGTGGACTGTGCAATTATACTCAATCACCGGGTGGGTCAGTGTTTGGATTAGCTCCACTTGTATCAACTCTTAGATAATACGTACTCACGTGGTATCTAATCATTGTCTCTCTTATGCATCTGCAGCCACGCTATCAAACACGGGACCGGTTACACGGTGCAACTGCAGAACCCGAAATTTCAAAATTACAGCATGCTGCACCGTGTGTCCATTAGTCGTGCATCGGGTTAGTCATGTGTTTTGCGGTTGACACGATATCGTTTTCTTCTTCATGTTTTTCTTTTGCCATTTTAGGTAAACATTTGGCAACAGATAGCATCTGCAGGCGAGTCCCTCTGGGCAGGGGACAGGCTGTGGGAAAGTATATAAAAGTGGCCCTGAAATGATGATCACTCTACAGATGGGACTCTAATTATTGCTGTCTGAACACCCCCTCCCAGTCTTTTTAGAGACGTTGTCGTCTGAAACATGTTGACGCTGTCGACAGTCGTCTGCCGATGTCCGCCGCGGTCCCACAGCTCCAGCAGCGCTCCGAGAGCTGCCAGGCTTTTGGAGCCGAGCCGGTGTGCTGACAAACTTGACGTGACGCACCGAGTTCCCTGGCCGTGCCTAATAACGGCACACATTTCTCACCCTTCAACTAGATGTAGACAGATAAATGTGGCCCCTGGAAATAGGTGACTGACGGATTGGAGTGATGAGAAGTCTCTGACTTAATCTTTTAGATTTTTGCAAGTCAAACATTTGCAGTCCTGTGCAAAAAAGCAGACCCCAAACATTTGCAGTGTTAATTGATATTTAAACGTTTCAGTTGCTACTTACATACTGCCTAATAATTTAAAAACAAAATAAAAAGAATGGTATTCTGGGTGGTGAGGTGGTTAGCGCGGTCGCCTCACAGCAAGAAGGTCCTGGGTTCGAACCCTGGGGTTGTCCAAACTTGGGGGTCATCCTGGGTCATTCTCTGTGTAGAGTTTGCATGTTCTCCCCGTGTCTGCATGGGTTTCCTCCAGGTGCTCCGGTTTCCTCCCACAGTCCAAAGACACGTAGATCAGGTGACACAGCTGTACTAAATTGTCCCTAGGTGTGAATGTGTCAGCCCTGTGATGGACTGGTGGCCTGTCCAGGGTTCCCCCCGCCTGCCGCCCAGTGACTGCTGGGATAGGCTCCAGCATCCCATGACCCCAATTGGGATAAGCGGCTCGGATAATGGATGGAATGGTGTTCTACACTGTACACCATGAAAAATACTTTTCACACGAGACTTACAGTAGTTCTCAAACATTAACAGTCGAGTTGTTAGAGTTCGCATTAATCAAGTTGTGGTCACCCTTTTCCGTGGAAGTACATACTGAATGCAAAAGGCTGGAGGAAATCGCCCAGACCTCCAAAGGCAGATATAGATGTCATCAGCTTGTAAGGCACTGCATATTTTTAGGCCTGACCCTGTGAGAGAGAGCTGCAGTATATGCATGCAGGCGTCCCTGCTGTAAACCTGACTTGGAAATGACAAGAACCTATTGACAGACCCTCTGACAAACTGTAAACCGGCTGAGTTTGCCTCACCATACCTAACACATAACACTTGTGAATGAGTCACAGAACTGCATTTTTTGCGTCTGCCAAAGACATTTATGTGCTCGGCCATGATGCCAAAGACAACTCGTAGATCAGAGAGTGAGAGAGGCCTGTACCATCAGTATGGGAAACCCAAAGAAATTCCACCATGGATGTTTCACGTTGAGGCTCCTGCTTAAATGAACATAATTAATAAAATGTGCGGGCAGCACTGTAATGTGTACTTTGCCTGCGGGTAGGAAAAGTCCCACCCATCTTTTCGGTCGCAGTATCTGTTAAGAGGAGAAATGAAAAAGGGGCTTACCTCCAATCACTCAAGCAAGAAGAGAAAAGGAGCTGCACACTTTTTGGCACGTGTGACATCTAGATGTTGACAATTCGTCACAAAACGCTTAAAGAAGTGACAAATACGATGAAAACAGGCCACACTCTTAACAAGTGTATGCACTTGAATGGCATGGATAAGATCATTTGTTAATGACAGGGCGTCCGGGGAGCATAGTGGGCTATTGCGTTGCCTACTGTAGCGGTTTAGTCCGTGTTTCTTGGTTTAAGAGGAAGACGAGTCAAAAACTCACAACCACGTGGATACTGGGATTTTTAGTGCTTGTCGTTTGTGGCTATTACTCACATCAACCTTACCGGGCCCGGTTGTACGGCTACAATAGCAACGTACGTGGACAATAGAGGCCACACGCAACCAAAACGTTACTTCTGAGTTGCGAGGCAAAATAAACAGGAGCTCGGCGATGTCCGCCTGTTCATTAGCGTGTGCGCTGCTCAACTCAGAGAATACAAGATGCTGTCTGATGACGTTGCCAAGTATGTTTTAAAGGTACATTTCCCAATTTGTGTGTGTCTGTGTGTGTGTGTGTGTGTGTGTGTGTGTGTGTGTGTGTGTGTGTGTGTGTGTGTGTGTGTGTGTGTGTGTGTGTGTGTGTGTGTGTGTGTGTGTTTATGTGTGTTTATGTGTGTTTATGTGTGTGTGTGTCGGCCCTGTGTGATGGCCCGATGGCCTGTCCAGGGTGTCTCCCCACCTGCCGCCCAATGACCGCTGTAGGCTTCAGCATCCCCGCGACCCTGAGCGCAGGATAAGCGGTTTGGATAATGGATGGACGGACTGTTATACTACCAACACGGGGCTCTTCGGTTCGAATCCCTGTGTTACCTCCGGCTTGGTCGGGTGTCCCTACAGACACAATTGGCTGTGTCTGCGGGTGGGAAGCCGGATGTGGGTACGTGTCCTGATCGCTGCACTAGCGCCTCCTCTCGTCGGTCGGGGTACCTGTTCGGGAGGGAGGGGGAACTGGGGGGAATAGCGTGATCCTCCCATGCGCTATGTCCCCCTGGCGAAACTCCTCACTGTCATGTGAAAAGAAGTGGCTGGCGACTCCATGTGTATCGGAGGAGGCATGTGGTAGTCTACAGCCCTCCCCGGGTCGGCAGATGGGGTGCTGCAGCGACCGGGACGGCTTGGGGAGTGGGGTAATTGGCCGGGTACAATTGGGGAGAAAAAGTGGGGGGGGGGGGACCAAAAAAAAAAACCAAGACAAATACTCTGTTATAAGCCTATTACACTATATATTAAACCACTCTATCAATCTCATAATCAATAGAACTCAGTCCAAGACATGTTAAAACACTGACAGGAGCTGACAAGTGCAGCGCTGACTCTCAACAAGGCGCATAACATTCAAAATAAATTACAGGCCATTTTTTTCCTTGCTTGTAAAATCACATATTGTTTCCATTGGGTATGTATTTATAAAATATACATGTCTTCGAATATACAGTGGATATGAAATGGACCAGAGTAATCCCGGGGAGAAAAGTGAGCCAGGTTCTCTACCAACAAACTGGAGAGATTTAAGAATGTGGCCTCAGACTTGGCACAAATGTGGAAGACAGTCACGAAACTGAATGTGGGCAATAAACAACAAGTCACGCAAATGTACACTTCACATGCAACACAGTTGGTGATTCACTTAACCATTTTGGCTGAAATCTCATTCCCTTTAGTGCCGAGTTACATATGGCATCAGTTTCACTGCAGAGAAACACGGACAATAAGCAGGTTATCGATATAAAATGCACACAAATTACTGTATTTGGGGACAGTCCAAACAAACCGCTCTCGTTGCCAATTTATTATGCACTTGAGACAATGGAAAACCTTTCGCTCTCCCCTCCCTGTTTGAGAAGTCAGAACACTACTCCCTCTTTGCGTCAGCTATGCTCCCCTATTAAAACAATATATGACACACTTTGTGCAAGAGCCATTAATGACCAGAAGAATTAATACTGAGTCATGGTCTTTGGCCACGTCTCCAAGGACTGCGTGGGCTTCCCACACAGTGAGATACGGCTACACGGTAGGTTTAGATGACCACCAGTACTGTCAGGAGACAAACCTTTATACCAAGCCCTGTTTCCCCTGCACGGAAGCCCGCCATTAACCGGCTAACCGCCTCTCTGCCGCAACGGCCGAGAGAGGGCCCGACACAAGATGACACGGGGGGGAAAGCGGGTCATAAACGTTTGATAAGGAGCAACGGGAGAAGTGGAGGTTGTCATGCACTGAGATGAAGAGAAGGCGAGCCAAGTTGTCCTCACGCTGACTTTCCCTTTGCTTAGAGCTAAGCACCTGTACCGAAATGTAATGGGAAGGTGTGTGAGAAATGCTCGCGTCGCATCGTTTTACAGTCTGAAGACGGAAGACCTGTTGTTTCTTGTTACACAGCAATCATGCCTACAACTAGCTTTTCCTGATAACATATTTATGTAACATTATTGTGCGGATTAAATATTTTTTAAAATTATTTTTCCCCTTTTCTACCCCAATTGAGCTTGGCCAATTCTTCCGAGCCGTCCCGGTCGCTGCTCCACCCCCTCAGCCGATCCGGGGAGGGCTGCAGACTACCACATGCCTCCTCCGATACATGTGGTGTCGCCAGCCGCTTCTTTTCACCTGACAGTGAGGAGTTTCACCACTGGGGATGTAGCACGTGGGAGGATCACGCTATTCCCCAGAGTTCCCCCGCCCCGAACAGGCGCCCCGACTGACCAGAGGAGGCGCCAGTGCAGCGACCAGGACACAACAAGGGGATTCAAACCAGTAATACCAGTGTTGGTAGGCAATGGAATAGACCGCCACACCACCCGGAGGCCAAATTACAGATTTTACTGTGGCCCAGTCGTTAGCACTGTTGCCTCACAGCAAGAAGGTCCTTGGTTCAAACCCCAAGCCGTCCCAGGTCCTTTCTGTGTGGAATTTGCATGTTCTCCCCGTGTCTGCCTGGGTTTCCTCCAGGTGCTCCGGTTTCCTCCCACCACCAAAAAGACATGCATGTCAGGGTTAATGCTCTGCCTGTGCCCCTGAGCAAGGTAATGGAAAGAAGACCTGGAGTTGATCCCTGGGTGCTGCAGCTGCCCACTGCACCAGTACAAAAGGATGGCTTAAATGCAGACAACAAATACATTGTAACCAAACAACTATACAATGACAAAATAAAGTGGCTTTCTTTCTTTCTTTCTCTTCTATGTGCAAGCTTTTTTGGTTTTCACAAATGAATTGATGGCCATGTGCATAATAAAGCAAGCTGTGAATGGTCACATGCCGGGTTATGACCAACAGTATCTCCACACTGAGTCCTATTCAGGGCCATGGTCCAAACAGTCCCAGATATGTGCTAGTCTGCATTACAACGCTGACAGGGAGGCTGTTGAAAATAAAATAAACCTGACACTTGTTTGTTGTGATTTACTGGATGGGATGGAATATAAGAATATGTCTGCAGAGCCATCAGCGGCTGCATAACTACAGGAATACTTCTCTTTGAAAGTGAAAGCCAACGCATTGACAAAGGATGGGACATATTTCATAAAGTACATTTTTACTGTTTTATTAGTTTTATGGTCTCATTCCTGTTTATCAGTGTAGTTGACTTATTATCTTGAGGTACAATAATTTTGGCTATTTGATTAAAGTCTGCTAAATCATCTTGTATTAGTCATTGAAATACCCTGGCCACAAACCAGAGTAGTTTCAAAGATTCATGTTGTGTTTATGGTGGAGTTAGCAGACGTATGGCCCCGAGGTTCAAAGAATGCTTTCGCCTTCCCGTCCTGAAACAAAGGAAGGCTAAGAGTGACCTGACCCGGCTCTGCAGTGTGAAATCACTCTCGGGTCACACGTGTTTTTGTTCATCCTCTTTACTTTGAGGTTTGGAGAAGATGAAGCAGATAGCACGCAATGGTGCAACAGACCTCCTCGCAGGCCGCTTCGCTGGTCCAGAAGCAGTCTTTCATCTTTCTGGTCCCGTAACGGCTCTCAGTAATGATGTGTGAGCCTATCTGCATCTGATCAGTTTGATGTTGCAGGGACGTGTTTTGACACATGTTATTAGTGTTATGTATCGCCAATCGGGCTAAAGGTATCCTGTGAGCATTCTGTGGTGGTTGTGGGGCAAAACCCTTCATGGTGTTATGGAGAGCTTCTCCACTCTTGGCCAAGTGACCCCCACCGCCGTCCCCAAGGTGAATGAATCTGCCTATGGATTTTGAGTTGCAAAACATTAATCGTCCCATTTATCTCCAGTTTGTGATGGTGAAATTCTCTCCAGATAAGTACATTGTGGTTGAGTGGATATATAAAACCGATGGGGTCAGCGGTTGACAGTAGACAGTCCACTGCCTCAAGGAGATCAAATGAGCGCCATTACGCACTGATTCTCCTCAAGCTTTGGGCGATAAGAGGAACACGGTGAGGCTCTCCAGACCAGCGCTGCTGTCCCTGCTGAGATAAATGACTTCCTCTTCTGCAAGGTCCAACTACTCCTCAATTGGATAAGCAACATAATCAGCAGAACACTTTACTTTAACTCCTCATTAATGCTAGCTTCAACTTCCAAGTAAGACGGGGTTTGTTTGCTATCCGGTTAGTTGAGTGTCGAGGCGAAAAGATCTCAGAAAGACTTCATCTAAAATATCATCTAAAATAAGATACAATCCCATAATTGGGGAATTGGGCTTAGTGAAAAAGCAGGAACAGATATTGTGTAATTATTGTTATTTTTATTTATTTTTCACCCTTTTTCTCCCCAGTTGTACTTGGCCCACTCTTCTGAGCTGTCCCGGTCACTGCTCCAAACCGCTGCCGAACCGGGGAGGGCTGCAGACTACCACATGCCTTCTCCGATACTTGTAGAGTCGCCAGCCGCTTCTTTTCACCTGACATTAAGGAGTTTCGCCAGGGGAATGTAGCATGATGTAGCGTGTGGGAGGATCCCGCTATTCCCCCCAGTTCCCCCTCCTTCCTGAACAGGCGCCCCAACCAACCAGAGGAGGCGCTGGTGCAGCGACCAGGACACATACCCACCACTGGCTTCCCACCCGCAGACACAGCCAATCGCGTCTGTAGGGACGGAGGCAACACGAGGATTCAAACCAGCGATCCCCGTGTTGGTAGGCAACGGCATATGTTGTGTAATTATTATGGTTTTGTCATTGCATATGATTGGAATATTGAGTTCGAGCGGCGAGGTCTGAATCTGAGTGATGCCGTCCACAGCATTACAGTTTTGTGTCCAAGTTACGAAAGGAATTTGCGCGTTCAGATGTTTGGAATAAAGTTATCTATTGAAGTCTGGACGTGCCTAATTCATCGCTCACAGAAGACTCAGTTGGGGGGGTGGGTATACGGCATCATTTAGACTAAACTGGGCCTTAACTATCAGAAGCAGATGACAAAGGAATGCTTAATCTGCTAAAATGTCCACAAGTTTCCAGTCTGCTCCGTGCGGAAAGGCTTCGGGTAAACACCGTGCAGACTTGCATACAACCGTGTGACGTGGAGTGGTGCGGTGTGAGCGCGGTGTTAAAATACGGTGGTAAGGGTCCCAATGACCTCTCAGCACCGCGTTTAAACAATTTATTGTAGCACGAGGTCGGTCAAGAAAGAAAGAAAAAGAAAAGATAATACGTTTCGCCACTTGTCAAAAGTTCCAAACACCATCGCTGAAATCGAGCAGCATTTAACACAAAGGAAAACCTTTTAAATATTTAATTTAGTGAAGATTAAGTTTTTCCATTGTTATTATTCATCAAGTGATGTCAAAATTATAAAGCGCCCAACACAAGGTCCCCTGCTGTTTTCAATAAACTCCACAGTTATCCAGACCAAGGGGGAAGACAAAACCACATATGGTTGCGTTTAAATAAACTGCTTTATGCATTCGAGTTATAATTTTTAAGAATAATCCCGAGTTTAGACACAGTTTGAAAGCATTCCGGCTTTTTTTTCTTTTTTGGGGGGGGGGGTTGGCACGAGTAATTAAATTTCCATTGCATATTCTTGGCTTTTCCCGAAATTATCACATAGAATACCAGAGGTGAAATGTAGAAAGCATTACGTCTTGCATATATATGGATAATATACCTGAACATGGTGTTCATATAAATATGTGGGTTTTGTATTCATGTCTGGAGTTCATTGCTATCCTTTCGGACACCGTACCACATCATGGAAAGGAGTAAATCCGTTCTCAAAACGCACAAAATGAGCTCTTTGTAATGCAGATGACAGCAGACACCAGCTGATTTAGTTCACCATAATTCCGAGTTACGGCTAAAACTGTGGATCAGAGGTCATTAGTTCAGGAGGTTTTCCAGAAACCGGCATGTCTGTAAACCGAGCGGGCCAAATGGAGAAAGAGGAGAAAGAAAAAAAAATGATCGAGATTCCTTCGAGGGAGAAATCTGGAGTACCAGATGACTCTACTCACACGATCATGTTTATGTGTCATGTGTGTGATGATGCTGGGTGATGTGTTTCTTTTTCTTGGTGTTTTTCCTTTTCCAAAAACAGTCTCGTTGTGTGCGAGGAGTACCAGCTTCCAGCCTGGGCGGGGGGGGCGGCAGCTCTGCAACATGGACATCTGTCGAGGTTTCATTCCTGCATGTAAAGGTCAGAGCAGTCCGTGTCATGCTGATTCACTTGGAGATGAATCAGGAAAGCCACACGTCACAGTGGCGGTTTTAAGCGTTTGTGGTTCCATCATCACACAAACGATGCAAACACTAACCTGAAGTAAGGATACACATAGTAGATCAATGGAACTGATAGCAAGGAGGCAAAAAGGCAGATGAACACACAGACAAGACGTAGAGACAGACAGCGTCCGGGTGGTGTAGCGGTCTATCCATTGCTGGGGATCGCTGGTTCGAATCCCCGTGTTACCTCCGGCTTGGTCGGGCGTCCCTACAGACACAATTGTCTGTGTCTGCGAGTGGGAAGCCGGATGTGGGTTATGTGTCCTGGTCGCTGCACTAGCGCCTCCTCTAGTCAGTCAGGGCGCCTGTTCGGGAGGGAGGGGGGAATAGTGTGATCCTTCCACGCGCTATGTCCCCCCTGGCGAAAATCCTCACTGTCAGGTGAAAAGGAGCGGCTGGCGACTCCACGTGTATCGGAGGAGGCATGTGGTAGTCTGCAGCCCTCCCCGGATCGGCAGAGGGGGTGTGTTTATATGCATGAGCTGCAACCCATGGTCAGTATTTTTTTCCCCCCAATGTTTTTTCTCCCCAATTGTATCTGGCCAATTACCCCACTCTTTTTGAGCCGTCCCGGTCGCTGCTCCACCCCCTCTCTGCATGGTCAGTGTTATGGTAAACCCCTTTGGGTGACAGTGATGTCACCAGTAAACATGGCTGAGGTGACAGACCGTGTCGGTGTTTCCTAGTTCAGTATCCATTTTTTTGAGGGGTTTTCTATCCTGGCATGTGTGCAGCAAGCATTTGAGATTACGCAAGTGGAAAGTTTTAGAGGACACCGGAAACAGACTGTACAGATTCAAAATTCAGTGTTTCAGGCCCAATTGTAGGGACGTCAAAGAAATTGTGCAATGCCCTATTTTTCTGCCAAGTCACCGTGTGCACAGGCAGTAGTTTCTGTATGCGCAGTGGTTTTGGTTGGGGTGCAGGCATCTCTACCTTTATGTGATTGGTTTACCTGAGCAGCAGCCCACATTTAGGGAGGTGATGAGCCCAGCTCCATTTACATGTAGTGTAGGCTTCAAAAATGCCGCTCAGTCTTTTTTATAATAATGACGGATGGGTGTGGCTGTGGGCGGCACGGTGGTGCAGCGGTTAGCGTGGTCGCTTCACAGCAAGAAGGTCCTCGGTTTGAGCCCCGGGGTGGTCCAGCCTGGGGGGGGGGGGGTCATCCCGGGTTGTCCTCTGTGTGGAGTTTGCATGTTGTCTGCATGGGTTTCCTCTCAGGGCTCCGGTTTCCCCCCACAGTGCCAAGACATGTAGGTCAGATGAATCGGCCATATTAAATTGCCCCTAGGTGTGAATGTGTGTGTGTGGGGGTGGGGGTGGGGGTGTGTGTGGGTGGGTGGGTGGGCCCTGTGTGATGGCCTGGCGGCCTGTGCAGGGTGTCTCCCCACCTGCCGCCCAACGACTGCTGGGATAGGCTCCAGCATCCCCGAAACCCTGAGAGCAGGATAAGCGGTTCTGATAATGGATGGATGGAGGGTGTGGCTTTATATGGGAACTGTTGGAGGACAGAAGTGTAGAGATGTTGCTCCAAATCATTTCACCTCAGTGTGCTTCATAGTATCACCAAGTTCGATTTCTCTACAATGCATTTCCATTAACGAGTGAAAAAACTACATGTGCAGCAAACAAGAACTTGTACATAAATAAATAAATAAAACAAGACACTCAGTATATATTGATGCATGCTCAGGACAGCCGATACAGTGGTACACCCATTGAATAAAATGGCAATACTGTTAAATGTACAATATTTGACCAGACTGAATCAATTTAGGGTAAAGCCATGCCATGACAGACGAAGACATAACTCGAGCAGGCGTTTCTTCTTCTTTCTTTTTTTCCCCCTTTTTCTCCCCAATTGTACCCAGCCAATTACTCCTCTTCCGATCCGTCCTGGTTGCTGCTCCACTTCCTCTGCCGATCCGGGGAGGGCTGCAGACTACCACATGCCTCCTCCAATACATGTGGAGTCGCCAGCCACTTCTTTTCACCTGACAGTGAGGAGTTTCACCAGGGGGACGCAGCGCGTGGGAGGAGCACGCTATTCCCCCCAGTTCCCCCTCCCCCTGCGAACAGTCACCCCGACCGACCAGAGGAGGTGCTAGTGCAGCGACCAGGACACATACCCACATCCGGCTTCCCACCCACAGACACGGCCAATTGTGTCTCTAGGGGCGCTCGACCAAGCCGGAGGTAAGGTGGGGATTCGAATCGGTGATCCCCATGTTGGTAGGCAACAGAATAGACCGCCACGCCACCCAGATGCCCCACAGGGGTTTCTCCTTTGGTAAGGCCATTGTAGTACAGACCCTCATTTAAGACCACCAAGGATGGAGCTTCAATTAGAGATAACTAAATAAATCATGTACTTCATTTATACAAACACACACACACACACAGTCACATTTCCACAGACAACTCGAGTCCTCCCCAAGTGTATCGTTACCTGTTACACGTCTCAACAGCAAACACCAACCACTTGCTGCTATGCAGTCGGTGAAAGTTGGGTATAGCATTGGGTTAAGAAGCCCCTTCAGATTTTCATTCTTGTGTATTCTTGTGAATGTGGCTAAGCAGCTGTCATGCAAGGCCTGCTTGTTATCTCAGCTGGTCAATGGAGTGGCCAGGCTGGCTGTCATGTCCTCGGCCTGTGGTCTCTGTATCTTTGGACAGGAAGATAAATGTGACTGCTATGGGCAGCATCGTTATTAATGAAAAGTGACATCATCACGTGGTTGCCTAAACAGCAATCAGGCCTCTCTCTCCCCCCTCTCTTTTTCTCTCTCGCTCTCTCTGTCTCTCTCTGTCTCTGCAGCACTCAATGCAATCCAGATGTCCATTTGATTAAAGGCTTAAACAAGATTGGAGAGGGTGAGAAGGGGGGAGGGGTATAGTCCAGGTCAACCCCTGGATTCTAAAACAAAGAGTTTTATAAATTTCTTTTAAAATAAAAACACATGGCTGGAAATTCCCCCCCTTGAAACTCGTCCCCTCCCCATTTCTTCTCTGCTTCCCATCCTCTCGGTTTTGAGCAGCGGCGCCCGATAATCTGCGTGGTAATTCTCGTCTAATTGGAAAACGCGACAGGTGTGCTGTCTTGAAATCCCACATGGAAACTGTCTTTTGTTGTTGTTGTTTTCTCTTCACTGGGAGCTAATTGTAGACCCTTCCTTAAAGGAGCCCTATTTTAGAGTAGCTTTATTCTTCAAGTGATAGACAAAAGTGTCAATTTTAATCTAAATTGTATTATTTAAGTGCCTAAATGAAAAATTCATCAATTTTGCAGAAAATTACACAATATTATTTCTCAAATCTCTCTTTATATGTACAATTTGGCTGGAAATGTGTTCTTGTTGACTACCCACGTGCTCATGTACTATATTCTTGGTTATGAATGTGGATTTTCCCTCTGTCGTCCGTCGTCTGCTGGCAAACTGTTCTCTATTCCTTTCAGTTTCTACAACTGTCTTTCAAAAAACGCAGTGATGTAGGGTAAACAGTTGTACATGATTTTGAAACAACGTATTTAACTCATTTACTTACAAAAATCACATTTTGGCAGGTTGTCTGAATTATAAATGCGTTGTCCATCATGGTAGTCCACCCGTCCACACAGCCGCTGTGGCGACCCCTGAGAAACAGGAAACGAGCAACAAGCAAGAAGAAGAAGAAGACGACGACGAAGAAGAAGAGGTCGTCGTCCGCACGTACACGGGTATTTTTGAACGGGAATTTTTCCTCCTTCGATCTTGAAAAAAAACTCGTCCACACAAGCGCCGTTTAAAAGAAGAAAAAATAAATCTCCGTCCAAATGAAAACGCAAACGCACATGCTACGTAATTAACACAATGAATGCGCTGTTAAGAGCATGCCAAACCAACAGGGGGCGATATAACGCTAAACCCATGTCGGCCAATCAGAAGCCTGAGAAAAGCCACCAACAAGTCAAAACTCCGTTTCCCCAGTTTACACGTCAACACTGAAAACGGATCCTGGAAGTCCTCACCCTGGAAGTCTTCCAGAAGGTCCGTTCTCAGTAACCGAAAACGCAGTTTGTGTGTGGACGAAGGGCCAAAAAACGCACAGAAAAGGCTCCGTTTTCGAACAACCGTGTACGTGTGGACTAGGCGTGAGCGGCCCTGAGAACCTGGAAGGTTCGGTCATCTGGCAGAGTCACCGCGGTCTACTCTCCTGTCTGGCAAAGACAGTTTTGGGTACAAGCGCAAATAAAATAAAACAACAAAAACACCTGTCACAGATGAGGACGAATTAAGCCTTCACTGTTTTGTTTTGTTTTTTTGTTTTTTTCTCTCTCCCTCTTTCTCTCCCAGTTAGTACTTGACCTGTTCTGGCCACGGGAGCAGCCAAAGCGGCTTGGACGCTCCGCAACCTGAACTGCCACATAAAAAAGTGACTCACCTGACGCTGGCTGGGCGTGGGCCGCCCTCGGCTCACATTTTCCCCCCGCCGCTTTTTGACGAGCGCAAAAGCCAAGGTTGAAACCGAAGCACAAACCCACCCTGTGCTTTTTTGGCCCCGCTTGTTTTTCTTTAGTGTACATGTTGCTGATGCAAGACGTGTGTGTGTGTGTGTGTGTGTGTGTGTGTGTGTGTGTGTGTGTGTGTGTGTGTGTGTGTGTGTGAGAGAGAGAGAGAGAAAGTGTAATATGAGAATCAGTGACTCATTTTATTTGCTGTATCATTGTCTACCAGCAGGCGTTGCGTTTAACAGTTGCGAGGCCGGGTGTCCCGCAGGGCGCCGTCTACTTCCACGCCTGCAATGCCGGTAAAAAGCCCCTTCCTTCACCGTAGGAGCCGTTCTCTTGGGTTCCGACGACACGGGGAGCGAGGAGAGCTGACCGCAAAGCGTTAAAGTGGGGGGGCTTTGACCCCCCGAAGACAACCCCCAGTTGGGGGGGGAACTCCCTCTTCTGGGTGTCAAGCGCTGCCACATTCCCCCACCGGCCAAATGTTGCACAGGCTCCAACGAAGGGGAAATCATCACTCACTGTCTGTGCTGCCGTCAGAGTTGCTATGATGTTATCTGTTGGTGTAAGCTTGACGGGTGCCACACATGTAGGCCAGAGGCCCCATTAAAGGGCGGAGGGCCTATAAAGGATCTCGAGGCGGAGGCAAAGCGGGCACAAGCTGTGCAGGGAAAGGTGGTGCAGCAGGAGCAAAAAGATGATCTAAAGCGAAAACACTGAACAAACGTTGTGCGTGTGTGTGTGAGGCCTGTCCATCAGCTTGTTTGCGTGTTTGCTTTCGCCCATTAATTGTTTGTTTATTTCTCGGCACCGCCGTCTGACTTCAGGGGTTGAATTCTTTCCAGAGGAGGAGCCTTTTTTTTAATCCTCTCTCCATCTTAAGGTCTTAGTTTTGAATTTATGAATAAATACATTGCATGACTGGTTTGCAATGGTACGATTAGTACCTGTGAACATGATGAACTCCCAGTGATGGCAGCCTCGTGACCCCAAATTTGACCTCGTATACAACTTGGAGATCAGGTCAGGTTTTTCAGATTCATCATCTGTTTGTGAGTTTTTGCATATTAGCGCTAAAACACTTTGAGAGAAGAGATAAAACTATATTACCGAAATGTAATGCAATTAATACAAAGTGTTGTTGTGCTTTACTGATTTTGTTGAACTATTTTCAATTATTCAGGCCCTTAAATTTCATTCCCTCCCCTCTTCTCCCCAACTGTACTTGGCCAATTACCCTACTCTTCCGAGCCGTCCCGGTCTCTGCTCCACTCCCTCTGCCGATCCGGGGAGGGCTGCAGACTGCCACATGCCTTCTTCGATACACGTGGGATCGCCAGCCGCTTCTTTTCACCTGACAGTGAAGACTTTCGCCAGGGGGACGTAGCGCGTGGGAGGATCAAGCTATCCCCCCCCCCCGAACAGGCGCTCGTGCAGCGACCAGGACACATACCCACATCCGGCTCCCCACCCTTAGACACCACCAAGCCAGGAAGTAACAAGGGGATTCGAACCGGCGATCCCCGTGTTAGGCAACGGAATAGACCGCTACGCCACCCGGGCGCTCTCAACTCATACATTTAGCTGATGTCGTCACCCTCCCTTCTCAGTCAGGAATTGCTTCCCATCTGCTGTTAGGGTCGCATCCGTCCAGGCCGGATGTGTTAAACGTGGATAATGTCGGTGAAAAGCTGAGGAGGGCGTATTGTGTCCTGCACCACTGAACTTTATCACCTCTTATTTCGCCTGTATAAGTCAATCTTTGTGTATGTGTCTGAAGATGGTTGCGTTGTAGTGTTGTTATTCTATTGTAACGCGCATGGATAAGTAGACACGTTGGCCGCTGGCTGACGGGTCTGACCCTTTAGTCGAGCGGTTAGGGATGTCTCCTGCGGTGCGGGCGATACGGGTTCGCGTCTCGGCCGCGGCAGTTCCTGTGGTTGCCCCCCGAATTCGCTACACTATGTTAAGTACACCGAGAGAGCCACAAAACCAGTCGAATTCCATGTAGTGCAAACCTACATGGCCAATCAACATGATTCTGGTTCTGGTTCTGTTCCTGCATTAAGACAGATGTGATCTACTTGGACATCTCACTGACCAGGTTATACACAGTTACAAACCTCTTTATCCATCCCAGCCATTAAAAAACCTTCTTTTCTATTCTATATTACATAGACAGAATGGCAAAACCCTGGTCTGGAAGTGCTGTATGAGTAAACCCGAATACGGGAACTTGCTAATGACCTCAAATTTACCATGATAAATATTTGAACTGCGACAGCGATTTTGAAAAGATTGCGATGCGAGTGCCTCATTTAAAACGGCAAAACACAACAAATACCTCCGTCTCTGTTTAGACATCTCAAATGCGCCTTATCAGAAGAGGCTTCTGCTCTCAAAACAAAGCCAAATTTTCCCCTTCCTCTCGGGTCTGGGGAGACCTGCCGAGCCGCCCTCCTCTCTCAGGATGTCTATGCCCCGTTTGAAGTTTATCTAACTTCCATATGTGTACTATTCCCAAGCAGAGTCGATGCGGACTCTCTCTGTCCGGCCATCATCCCACCCACCGCACATGTTATTTATTATGAAATGACACCTCGCTGTCTGGGGAAACTACTGCAATAAAGATTATTCAAGCAGCTAAACAGGGACTGGAAGACTATTACAAATCCCATCATCATCATCATCAAGTCATAAGATGGCGGGCCAACGGGCGAACGTCTGCTCTACGTTTGATCCCAAATATGTCGAGATCGTATTTCGTACGGTTCATCTTATTCTTTTTTCTTCTTCTTCTTCTTCTTCTTCTTCTCTCTCTCTCTCTCTCTCTCTCTCTCTCTCTCTCTCTCTCTCTCTCTCTCTCTCTCTCTCTCTCTCTCTCTCTCTCTCTCTCTCTCTCTCTCTCTCTCTCTCTCTCTCTCTCTCTCTCTCTCTCTCTCTCTCTCTCTCTCTCTCTCTCTCCCCTTTTCTTCCCAATTGTATCCGGCCAATTACCCCACTCTTCCGAGCCGTCCCGCCGGGGAGCTGCAGACTACCACGTGCCTCCTCTCATACATGTGGGAGTCGCCAGCCGATTCTTTTCACCTGGCTTTGAGGAGTTTCGCCAGGGGGACGTAGCACGTGGGAGGCAGGGGTGCAATGGGGGGGGGGGGGTACAGAGGGTGCAATGCACACAGGCGCCGCATCAGCGGGGCGCCAAAAGACCGTACGCAAAATATATATATATAATTAAAAAATATAACTATATATTCTAATCAAAGATTCTCATCTCAGTAATTATATTTATAAATATTAAACTCTTAAAAAACAAATAGGCCTATAATCAGAAATTGTTTACTGTACTTTTTGGCGCCCCCGTTGATGCGGCGCCTGTGTGCGCACACCCCCCCCGAACATGCGCCCCGACGGACCAGAGGAGGCGCTAAGTGCAGCGACCAAGACACATACCCACATCCGGCTCCCCCCCCCCAGACACGGCCAATTGTGTCTGTAGGGACGCCCGACCAAGCCGGAGGTAACGCGGGGATTTGAACCGCCGATCCCCGTGTTGGTAGGCAGCGGAACAGACCGCCACGCCACCCGGACTCCCGGTTCATCTTGTACTTCATAATGATGATGAAATGCCACTGGTGTAGGGTATTTAAGACGCGTTATGGATCGAGGGACATAACTATGAGGCCTCATATGTTATTTCTTTCACTGAGTACGATGTTGGTCTGAGTCACTACGGCCAAAGAGAGAGATTTTAAATGTTGTACAACTTCAAAAAAGAAAAAAAGAAAAAGAAAGAAAGAACAGACACACATGACCCGCCTTGGGAAATACCGCGGAAACATCCTAAAGTTTGCAGATGCTCGAGCTGAAATGACATTCGTAGAAATTGAAAAATGTCTAGCATGCAATGTTTATGAAAGTAAGGATTTAAGAGCCTAGAAATTTCAGCTCAGTGATAAATTTCCTTTTTGAATTGTTTCAGTCTTTGAATGCACTTAGATACGCATTCTGGCTGCTTTGAAGGCTGGTAGTGGACATATGGCTTTCCCTTTCCTCCCCTCAATTTACTGATATATACCAGGTGTTATGCCTTTCATGGTGCCCCTCTAGATAATAGATTCACCCCTGGGAAGAAATATTGAGGTGCCAGAGTGAAAGAGGCCTGTTTCTTTCCAATATAAAGAGCTATCATGTAAAATAAATGAATTCTAATTTATTTGCGTAAGAGGCAAAAGGTCTTTTGCATCCCATGTGGTCGTCAGATGTTTCTACCATTACCCTGGTGCTAAGACAATTTATTGTACTGCAGGCTCCAAGACACATGCATAGGCATGCGTTTTCTCCTGTCCAACGCTGCAAAGGGGCCATAGTGCAGAAGACAACGTGTGCGATACTGTGACAAAAAGTGCAGAGAGGCTGTTGGAGAAGAATTCTGAGCATGCCTGACTGGGGTGAACAGATAATGACACAGCCACCTTCCCGCTGGTAGGAATGGGTGTTACCTTCAAAAATCAAGGGGCTTTCTGTCAAGTTTCACAAACTTGACAGAAAGTTTTGCAAGGGAACTCTGGGGGGAGGGGGGGTTTGAATAAATCCTGTCGTTACAATCACGATGCCCCCCCCCCCGCTGCGCCCCAACCACTGCTTCACTGTCAACCATTTGCTGCTGTGTGGGGAAGGGGGATACTCTCTGAAAATGAAAGAATGAAGAACACTCATTTGACATTGTATTCTTAGAATGAAATTGTCTTCTGCATTTAAGCCATCCTATTGTACAGGAGCAGTGAGCAGCTGCTCCCGGAGACCAACTCCAGTTCTTCTTCTCATTGCCTTGCTCAGGGGCACAGACAGGAGTATTAACCCTGACATGCATGTCTTGTTGATGGTGGGAGGAAACCGGAGCACCCGGAGGAAACCCACGCAGATGCAGGGAGAACATGCAAACTCCACACAGAAAGGACCTGGGATGTCCTGGGGTTCGAACCCAGGACCTTCTTGCTGTGAGGCAACAGTGCTAATCACTGGGCCACCGTGCCGCCAGTCATTCTGTCTGCAAACTCTTGATTTCTTATCCAGTCACTAATGCTTAGAGATTAGAGGTTTGTGATCGATTTATTTACTCTATATAATAAAGATACTTGAGATATAACGATAATCCACCCGCTGACTTTTTAGCAGTGACATTGCCAGGACAGGTCTTCCTCTGAGGTCATGTTTAATATGGGAATCAGATCTTCTTATGGTCTGCACCCTTCAGACACATTAATCATATTGTAAACTTGGCTCCCTGACCTCAAAGCAGACCGCTTTTCTACTGATTTCAAATGATCCATTACCAAATTTGCACATCTGCTCCAGCACCCAGTTTATTGTAATCCCACGCTGGGTGCAAATCCCCTTTACCAGCACTGTTCCACCATGTGTTTTTAACAGCCGTGCCACGCAGCGTCTTGTTTCAAGCAAACACCGCACCAGCCGATTAGATTGATTCGTACACCTTTAACCAGAGAGAGTAATAATAAGCACAGATCAGAGCCGGCGTGGAGTTGGGCTGAAATGAAAACTCATACGCACACGGCGCTCAGTTGCACATGGCAGCACACAGCGGCTCCAGTAAATGTTGGGGAGTCTCTTGAATGTACAGTTAACAGAACTAACCCAACCGCAGTGGGGCCTGCCCATTTCAGGAGTGACTCTAACAATGAATAGAACTAATAGATGTCAACATTCCTGTGAAGTTTGTGTCACTCTTTTTCATAATCACATTTAAAGCTTTAATCAGATTAAGCATGTACAATACGAGCTTACCCCATGTGTGGTCCCCCTACCCCAAATCCTATTATTCCCCATTTTGATTAAAGGATAATACCTGTGGGATATTGTATCATTATTGTTGTTAATGTTATTAATACAGACCTGATTGACATTTGATGCACATGATTTTCATGCGTGCCGGCAACTCGCTCTTAATGGGCCAAGCATCGACTCGCTGTTTCTGACAGTAGTCGTGCTGAAAAGCCGAAGCACGGCCCTCGAATTCTGCACATTCCACCCGGTGCGAGCTTTCATCTAGTTATTAGCTTTTGGCACCAGGTGTCAGCTGTGATCTGATCTGGCTTACAATGCCCACCTGAAGATGGCGAATCTAATCCTTCTTCTTCTTGTGTCATGGCGAGTGAGCTGATTTTTAACGGCGTTGCTGAGTTGCTCTTCAGTGACCACATCTCGCTTCTCACCGCTAAGTTTCAGTAAGAGAGGGAGACGTGGTAATGGTGAGCTACAGACTCCTGATATTCAATCTACTGTGGGGGGAATAACTGTTCTCAAAGTGATAAATCACGTCGCGTCTAATGAGGAGGAAGTGAGCGTGGGGACGGCGAGGGAGGTCTTGGGTAACTCAGCCACCAAAGGTGTGAAAGATGAGAACAGATGTTGTGTTGTCTCCCACGGTGAGGTCACTTTGATGACTTTGACCTCATATGCACGAGTCAGCAGGAGTTTTACAGCCAACAGGTCATAAATATATGCTTGAGATTGGGAGGCAGACATGACCAACGTAGCACTGCATGACGTTATGATCTGGCACGCTACGGCCAGTGTAGTGTTTTGTTTTGGTGTGCCCCTACTACCAGTCATTCACACTCCAAAACAGATTTACCGTCGCTGTCGGCGTCATGGGGGGACGTTCGCGGGCCATGACACCCCGAATGAGTTATTGTGCCCCCCCCTCCACCTGCAGGCCAAGCCTTTGGTGCCAAACTTTAAGTTTTATTAATTAATTTATATTTATCATATTAAAAGTGACAACCTTTTCGCTAAATGAAATGAAATAAAAAAGGTAAGAAAAGGGAAAAAAACATGCCCTGTTGGTCATATCTGCGTAAGATCACATTTGGGGAAGTAGTATGCTCATTGGTCTGGTGCCAGCTTGACCTATGACCTTCTGGTTTGATTTGTTGTCATTACTTCAAGATAAGCGCGTAGTGTACAGTGAGCAAGTCAGACGGTTCTTGGCGCTACTACATCTTGGGCAGATGAAGCAAGTGTAAGACTTCACTTCAAACAAAGAAAAATGGATATAAGAAAATTGCTACACGGTGCTGCTTCTTCAAGGCCTCTTCCAGCTCCACCAATGGAAGAGGGAGCAAATGCGCCCGGCTCCGCCGCCTCTGAAGAGCAAGAGCCGCCTTCTGTGAGCCGCCATGATGCACCTGCTAGCATAAGCGCTAGCCGTGGAGCTTCCACTTGTTATGGAGCTGCCTGTCACTGAGGCAGAGTTGCTTAACAGACTGGACTATACAGCACATCCTCTCAAAGTACCACAAACATCTGATCACAATACCCAGTTTACCGACTGCTTTGAGACATGCCTTAACGTTTGGCGCCTCCACAGCAGAGGTTAAACTAGCATATATGCAGGTGATGCAGCTGTATTGGGGCCCCCAACAGTTTAGGGCCTTCAACCATGGGCCCCTCTTTATCTTGATAGATCCCAACTTGACCACTGAGTCTACGGTACACAGTCTGTTCAAAAAGTGTGCCCACGCGTAATAATGGACATGCGTATTACTGCATAGCAAGATCCACACAGAAGAGTTAGCTAGCTGGTGAAGTGTCGAGACGTTGCACAGGGAAACCCTGGAGCGTGCATCTATGATGTAAGTAGAAATGATCTATTATTTATTTGATTAATAAGCAACCTACACACTTGTGTGTTGCGTTTACAAGGCCTATGCACAGACATGAATAATGTGGTCAATGTGTGGGTGCGCCGTCACTGATGGTTTTTTTTGGGGGGGGGGTTCCACCCCTTTTTTCTCCCCAATTCCATCTGGCCAATAACTCTTTTGAGCCATCCCAGTCGCTGCTCCACCCCCTCTGCCGATCCAGGGAGGGCTGCAGACTACCACGTCTCCTCCGACACGTGGAGTCGCCAGCCGCTTCTTTTCACCTGACGGTTTCGCCAGGGGGGGACGTAACGAGTGGGAGGATCACGCTGTTCCCCCCAGCTCCGCCCCGACCGACCAACCAGAGGAGGCGCTAGTGCAGCGACCAGGACACACACCCACATCCGGCTTCTCACCCGCAGACACGGCTAGTTGTGTCTGTAGGGACGGCCGACCGAGCCGGAGGTAACACGAGGATTCGAACCGCCGCTCCCCGTGTTGGTAGGCAACGGAACAGACCACCACGCCACTCGGACGCCCATTACCAATAATAGTTCCATCCGCTGTGGTGCTCCGACGCCAGAGTTTATTAAGTAGGCTCCTCTATCACTAGCTTGGCCTCGCTAGCATAGCGCCTCCTCTTGTAGCACGGCGGTCTGCTCGCAGTCGTTTCATTTAGGCGTCCACAGCAATGCGTTTCGCAGTTGCTGGTCCTTTTTAAAGCTGTGCTTTCACTTCTTTCACTCACCGCTGACATGACGTCATGCCGCTACGTCTGTTTGCGACGGGCAAGCCGGCGCCCGCTCGGCCCGTCCGGCACCGTCTCGTTACGCCCCGTGCGCCGCAGCCATGTGCGAGAAGTAATTCTGCACTCTGGCAAACGTGTTTTCAGACCACAGACGCGCAACGCGCCGCAAAAGAAAGGCCCGGTTTGTTCAGCTAGCGGTTGGAGCGAGACCTAAACCCGAGACTGCACAACCGACGGGGAAGGCCTCCGTTCTTCGGAGGTTCAGCCACCAATACTCGCCGCCTGCAACTCTTCTAAAGGTAAGCCATGCGTTTAATTCGCTTTCTGATGCCAGCCTTGGCGTTCAAGATTATTACGCAAAGTGTTGAATGATTTTTGGGCCTGTCTGAATGTATTCGGTAAGAGTGGCATATGTGTCTATTTCAGATGATGTTCTAATAATGTGCACAGTGCGTGCGTGTGTCTGCGTGTGTGTGCGTGTGTGTGTGTGAGAGAGAGAGAGCGAGAGAGAGAGAGAGAGGGAGAGAGATGGGGACGGGGGGGGCCGAGGGATTGCGAGAAATAGGGAGGGAGAGGGATAGAGCGAGAGAGAGACACGGAGACAGAGAGAGAGAGAGAGAGAGAGAGAGAGAGAGAGAAGTACAGAGAAAGACTTTCAAATGATGTTCCAATAATGTGCGCAGTGCGTGTGTGTGTGTGTGTGTGTGTGTGTGAGAGAGAGAGAGAGAGAGAGAGAGAGAGAGAGAGAGACTTTGCAGCGTTTTTTGGAAACTGGATCTGGGTTGGTGTGTCGGTTGTTGACAGCAAACTCGTATTGTGAAGCGTTTACATCATAGTTCTCGAACGGAAGTTTGTCCCCCGCCGCTATTCCCCAACGCCCCGCAATTAGATTTGTTCTGACGCCGAGCCTGTTTACCCTTAATACAATAGGGTGTGATGCAGCGCATTACAGTCACGCATTACAGTGAATAATTCCTACCCAGATGAATTCCGATATTCCCTGCTACGCACTCGCAGAATCATCCAGCAGCTAATATGGTTTCAGCTGCACATCCAAATGTCACGACCAGGTAAAAAGGTGAGGCAATAAACTAATGAACACGCCGTGGTTCGTCCTCTGCAACTTTTCCACCAAGATTGAAAGAAGGGAGGGGGAAAAAAAGGAAAATTGACTTTTCCAGACATTCCATTTCCAGAAATTAGGTGTTGAACAGCAAGACAAAAAGCACCTGATGGGCTGCTCCTTCAAGTATAACTGATGAATTTCCTGCACAAGGCACAGATATTTCATTAAAAACAAAAACAAAACAAAAGGCATCCATCTGACAAGGTCTAGTGAAAAGGTGACCTGCGAGTGAACTGGCCATGTTCTCACCAATCAAGTATCCTTGACCTAATATCGACATAAGTGGGAACGAAAATTACAAAATGGGCCAACTGCGCTCTTGGACTGTCGTCATCATAATTGGTGAATTGGTCCGACCATGACTTTTTGGTCTGTGTTTAATTGACTTTCAAGCTAATGCAACAGGCGTCCCATCCAGAAACAGGGACACACTGCCTACCCTTGGTAAGAATGCATCATCACAATGTGATCACCACTGACTGCACCCTGCATCCATCACCTATGTAGCCCTACAGGGGTTTGGATGGGAGCAACGTCAACCTCATTTGAGCACCGTCCTGTTTAGAGTACAAAGGTGTTTGGGGACCCGAAGTCTGGCGATGACGCTCAGAACCACTCTAATGTTCCTTCCCTGTTGTTTTGCAAAAATGACCGGTAATCACGTCCCCAAACAGGTCAGGCAATTCCAGTTGCGAAGCCGCATGGCGGATTTATTAGAACCAGATGGACTGTGCTCCCTTACAAGATCGACCGAGTCGAAAAACACTGGGCTGGCTTCTCCCAGGCCTACTCTGAGGGGAACGGAGAGCGGCTGGTCCACCCATTTCCTTTCCTTGCCCTTCCCAGGCATGTCAGAGAGGAGCCAAGCCAAAAAAATCAGACCTGCAGTGGCTTTTGGACAGGCCAGGACTCAACCAGTGTGGTAATTACGGATGGCAAGAGGGAAGGTGTGCGGTGGTGGGGGGGGCTGCCAGGCGGAATCATCCCATGCCAAGAGCTTTAAAAGACCCACAAAGGAACTGAAAGAAAATAAACAAACAGATTGCTGAAAAGCTAAAAAGCACTCAGGCTTTTTCTTTTTTTTTTTTAAATCTGGCATTCCCTTGACATTGATTGTCAAAGCAGAAGTTGCTGCGATTGGGGTTTTTGAACTCCGTGATAATAAACAGTGACACGGTAAAAGACAAATTAGAACACTTATTTCTGAACTGCAGAGCCGGTGACTTTACCTACGAAGCCAGACCCTTATCTTCAGCGCCACACCCCCGCGACCATTCCTCAATCACGTTCTGTAAGCCCTTCAATTATTGCCAACAGCAATTTACACTTGTCCTTACAACTCATTCACTTCTATCCAGCCACCTGTTTCTCATTGGCCAGACATACTTCTGGTATCCCTCCACATGTCTCCACTGAAGCAGCCGCTCCGGTCCTATGGCCGGGACCCGCCTGGCAGACATGCACAGAGTAGGTTTCAATAGGCCTCCTCTTACACTGTGCAGGGCCCAAAACAAATTACACTTATCTGCTTTTGGTTGTAACCATACACCTTAATGCACACATCTCTCACATATTATGTTATGGCTCTGCGAAAGAATAATATTTTGATTATATGAGGGATAAAAAATACTGATATCCTATGCCTTTTTTTTAATCACGTTGAGATAAGATATATCGCTCTTTTTGCCTTAGTGTGTGAAATAATTAGTGTTTTCAGGCCAAACTTACCTTTAAAATATCTGAATATAGAGGTTATCCCTCTGTTTTCTTAATGGCAGCACACTGCAAAAAATGCCGTGTCAAAGTTGGAACCAAAAAAAATGTAGCATATTCAAGTGAGAAAGCGTCCAAAACAAGCAGACTGATCTGCCAATTCAGTAAGATCTTTCAACTCGCTATTCCTTGAAACAAGATAAACATCCCTAAATCATGTTAAATAATCTTGCATAGTCAGTTCTTGATGTGTACATGATTCTTGAACCAGATGATAACATACTTCTGTTTGATTTTAAGACCGTTTTCGCAGTGCTCGGTGTCCTCGCAGATGTTCATATGCATTTATGTATTTACCTTCTCGGCAGGCGCAGCTAAAAACCCCACCGAGGTATTTAGGTGCACAGATCTGAGATGTTTACAATTATGTAAAAAAAAAAGAAGAAAAAAAGAGAGAGCTGGAATAAGCATGAGGACATCAAGGCTCAGTTCTCCCGTTCTCCCACTGGTGCCCTTTGACATGTCTACATGAATCACAAACAATATTAGGTGTTACCAAGTAGGATGGATCTGTACAATGATTCATTCGCTCCAGTTTGGGTGCAAAGCATTGCCAAACTTTATTTGCTCATTAAAGGCCCATGCCTCCATGATCCTTCACAGGGACCAGAAAAGTTTCGAAGACATTTCCAAACAGGTGGAGAAACTTATGAGCATGGGTGGATTTCCTGAAGAGAAGCATAAAATAGTGCAGAAAACTGGAAAAGCGGCACAGTCCTGTAAGCAGGATCTGGCATTTTCTCCTGTTTGTAGTAAAGCAGTGGAATAATATAACATTACACAATTTTGTTTTGGGTGGCCTTGGGTGCACCCCCCCCCCCCGACCTGAAAACATAAACAGCCACTGTTTAGAGAATGGCCGAACGTAATTCATCGCTCTAGCAGGGACTTTTCCTTGCAGCTGTCATATTTTGCCATGACAAGTACATGTCTCAGATGGATCATGTTGGAGAAACATCATCCAGAAGTGCAGTTGATTTACTCCCTCGGTTGGTCGAAATGAGAGGGTTTTTTTTTTTTGCTGAACACAGATTGAGAAAACAGGTGAGTGTCAGGGCCAGACCCATTAAAAACAACTAATTTCTGAGCTACTGTTTCTTGACATCAAGGCCAGAGACGTGTCTGCAGCACACAGGCTCTGTGATATACAGTATGAGACGCCAGTGATGGGGCAGATGGTAAACTGGGCTCCTTGACAGACAAAGATCTCACAATTTTGTTCAGGAACACACTATTTCAGTATTTTGCCAAGTCAAAAGTCTGTAATGTTTGCATAAGAGCTGATGTGTTGGGTTTACATGCACTTTAAGTGCACTCTAGTGTGCCCAAAATCAAACAGCAACCTAATGGGCTGTAAATTCAGACCATTACTTGGTTATTTGCGTGCAATATGCCATTCAATAGGAGGAATATTGGCCTCCGAATAGGGTCAAATCAAAATTTAATAAGCTGGGTTATTAAGATTTTTCTTAAATGATTCATCAGAACAGACTTGACCAATTACAGACACTGCAAATTTGTCTACAAAGTTTAGTAAAGAGTCATATGGTCCTTATGATAGACTTTAATGGCTCTAAAACTTGACATTCTGAGGAACTTAACAAAACAGAGCTAACTAGACAATAAAACTAACTAGATGTTATGTTTTCACTTTGAAAGTTTTAAAAATTGACCTGTCTAGGGGCGTCCCGGTAGCATAGTGGTCTATTCAATTTCCTACCAACACAGGGATCGCCGGTTCGAATCACCCTGTGGCCTCCTGCTTGGCCGTGTCTGCGGTGGGAAGCCGGATGTGGGTACGTGTCCTTGTCACTGCACTGGTGCCGCCTCTGGTCGGTCGGGGCGCCTGTTCGGGGGGAGGGGGGGAAGTGGGGGGAATAGTGTGATCCTCCCACGCGCTAGGTCCCCCTGGCGAAACTCCTCACTGTCAGGTGAAAAGAAGTGACTGGCAACTCCACGTGTATTGGAAGAGGCATGTGGTAGTCTGCAGCCCTCCCCGCCCTCAGTAGAGGGGGTGGAGCAGCAACCGGGACGGCTCGGAAGAGTGGGGTAATTGGCCGGGTACAATTGGGGAGAAGAGGGGGAGGGGGGGGGCTAAAAATAAAATTGACCTGTCCAGGGTGTCTCCCTGCCTTCTGTCCAATGCATGCTGGGATAAAGTCCAGCCTCCCTCAACCCTGAATTTGATAAAGCAGGTTTAGATTATGGATGGATTGATGGACGGATGGACGGATGGTTGGTTTGTAAAATTCCCTTCTGGTGGTTAAATTTTTGTCCATTTGTCCACACAGCTTGAAAACAATTTAATGCACAGCTTTAACGGGACCAATAAAAGGTGACCGGAGACATTAATTAGTATTTCAAACACGGTGAATACATGCGACTGAATTCCAGGGAAACGTTTGATGAACTGCCATTTCAGTGGTAGGTGTAAAAAAAGAAAAATATGAGTGCGGGTTAAAGGGAGCAAAAAAATATGTTTTGTTTGGATATGCTACCACAGTCAACATTGGCAAAAGATGCATAAATAACTTGCACCCCCCCACACACACACACACACACTCCAAATGAATGTGTAAGCGTCTCGTTCTCTTGCAAAGGTTGGTGCGAGTCCTCCTGTCAAAGAAACAGAGAGCCTCTTGATGTGGTCTGTCGTTTCCTCTCAGTTGGCCTTGCGACAGGACGAGGGGTGGGGTGGGAGGGGAGTGGGGGGGGGTTGTGGAGTGTGGGAAAAACCAGTGTGAAAGGGAAGAGAGGAAGTGTGTATTTATCTCTGTTGGTGGGGCATAATTCCCACTTTGATCTGTCTGCAGACCGGCTCCCGGACCGCCTTGTGGGCAGCGGCAGCCGTAAGGCCACTTTGTCGCCCTCAGAGGTCTTACATTGATTCTCAAGCAACACCTGTCCAGATAAAAGGCTAAAACACACACACACACACACACACACACACACACACACACACACACACACACACACACACACACACACAGTCCTGTCGTAAGAAAGAGCGCCTGAAAGCATTAACAGTGTTGACAAAAACCACAAAGTCTCAAGACCGAGTAAGTTGTTGCACACTGTCAAGGAAAGGTCACCACAGCACACATGCGAGATGACCTAATTCGCTTATTTGCTGCCATGAGAGCTTGCCACGCTAATCACTACGGAGGAGAGATTCACCCCGTGTTTTAACAGGTTGCTCCTTATTAATCACATGAGAGCACACGCAGATTTATAACGTTAATTGCAAAACAAACAGTATTTAACGCTAATGAACCACCATGGGTTTCGCAGAGGGGCCGCGAAGGATATGAAATCATGGGATACAGCCTCCTTCGTGGCGATCCATCTTCCATCCATCTCCAATTCTTAGTCACTGAGCTAACAATCCGTCTGTTTGTTCTTCTCATTTAGCAGGGAGTGGCTGATTAAATGATCTACTTTCCATTGTCTAGAAACTGGTATATTCAATTACAGCACATGTTTCATGTCAACACCTCCCCAAGCGCGGGGCATGAGATAATACAGTCATGCCTCAGATGTCTGTATGCCTCAAAGAGTAATCTGCGGGCGAGCCACTCGTAAGTCTACATTCACACTGATGTGCCGAGTCGGGGTCTCTCCCCAGGATGTGTGTTTCCCAAGGTTCAGTCGCTTCTGATGTTCGGTAACCCTCTCCTCTTTCGTGTATGTCTACGCTCAGGATTTCCAGCGGCCGGGTACACCCAGATCCTCTCCACCTCCTCCTCCTCCTCCTCCTCCTCCTCCTCCTCCTCCTCCTGAGCAGTGTGTTTCTCCTGTGTGAGGAAGCTGGTCAGCGAGAGTGCAAGTGGCACATGGCGGTGAATGGCGGCCTGGGAGCAGATTAGCTGCTCCTGTGTCTATCTGGTGCTGACAGTTCACACAGGCCTTTTTTTCCACTGGCCCTGGGCGTATCAGCACACAGCTTCCCTTCTCAGAGGCCTGTATCTCCCAAGTTTCAGTGCTAAAAAACATGAAAGGAGATTTTGATAGATCATACAAATGGCTCAAAGCAAAATCCTACCCAGGGTCATTTGGATCATGGGGTGGGGTGGTTTTATAGTTCGGATCTATTTTATTATTTGAGCAAGATAAAGATGCTATCCTAATGATTTTTTTTGGGGGGGGGGGTTTCCCCTTTTTCTCCCCAATTGTATTTGGCCAATTATCCCACTCTTCCGAGCCATCCCGGTCGCTGCTCCGCCCCCCCCTGCCGATCTGGGGAGGGCTACAGATTACCACGTCTCCTCCGATACATGTGGCGTCGCCAGCCGCTTTGTTTCACCCCTGACAGTAAGGAGTTTCGCCACGGGGATGTAGCGCATGGGAGGATCACACTATTCCCCCCAGTTCTCCCTCCCCTGAATGGGCACCCTTACCAACCGGAGGAGGCGCTAGTGCAGCGACCAGGACACATACCCACGTCTCGCTTCCCACCCACAGACATTGTGTCTGTAGGGATGCCCGACCAAGCTGGAGGTAACACGGGGATTCGATCTAGTGATCCCTGTGTTGGTAGGCAGCAGACTAGACTGCCACGCTACCCGGACGCCACGTTATATTATTTTAATATGTATGCCTTTTGACACTCGAAATTAAATATACAATCATATCTGGCTCTTATTTTGCTGCATGATGTTTCAGGAAATAATGCCACAACTGAATATGGTCTATCATATTCAGTCAATGCATTTGGCATTAAAGAAAAGAGTCATTGACAAAATAAAATCCTCATCATCTGTTTTGTTTAACACAGATGATGATTTGACAGAGTTGAACAGGTCTTGAGCTGAGCCAGAGCACATAGACGAATGAAATTCTGGACACATTGACAACTATGATAAATGTAGAGTATCTTCATCGAAAGTGTCCTTATTCTATTTCCATTGAAGGACCACCACCAGCCAAGCTAACATCTGGAGGAACAATTAGCATTGTTTAATTATTTCCATATCCAGCACTGACCAAAAAAGACATTCACATATGACTCCTAGAGCCCAATTTATATTCCTCTACTAATCTTTGGGAATGTGTGATAAAAAAAAAGAAAGAAAAAGTTCATTATGGTTTTTCTGAGGTCAAAAACATGCTGCACAAGCATTCTGTTTGTATGTCAGCGTGATTCCCACCAGTCCAGCCTCACTGACTTCTCAGTAAACGTGTCCCAGTCATCCCATTAGAGCAGCCATCTGCTTCATTATCTTTATTAATGATGTTCCTATTCTCTCTGTCACATCAGCAGTTTTCTCCCCGCAGTCCTGGTGATGCTGGTCATTATGACAGCTCCAAGTGTGGGATCCCATCTGGATTCTCTCACATGAAACGCTGACAGGCCACGTAGATTACTGAGGCTCCAGCGAACTTTCAACAGTCCCCTCAACTCGGTCCCTGTGTGTTGTAGCATGTGGCACGGGGAAGAGACAGAGACTAATCTCCATACGGATGGATCTCTTGAACTCTTGCATGGGGGGGGGAGGGGGAATTGGTGGTGCTACCCAGAAAAGCACTCAACGGGAAAATGAGTGAACCTTCAAAACGAATGTTGGCGACAGAGACGGGCTTTGAATTAATTATTGTGGAATGTGGCGCTCATCTAAGCTGGTATGACGAAGAACATTTAATGTGTCATGTGTCTTCAAAGCATCTCAACTCATAAAGCATCTCCCCAAAAGGGAAAACAACAAGACTGTTACAGATTATCACCCACAAATCAGAATCACATTTATTGTCCAGTTGTTCAAGAACATGCAAGGAATTTGACTTAGTATGCTGGTTGCATAAGGGAAAAATTAACAGCAACAGGAAGGTAAAGTTAAAAGAATAATAAAATATATATAAAAGACAAAATAAGAATAAAGATGAATTAAAACAGGTGAAATAAGGTGCAGATAAAAAGAAATACAAATAAATGGTAGCTCTGAGAGGTCTTGACTGAAATGAAGTGTGGCAAGCAGGGCCGGATCTACATACAGGCATTCTGTGCACATGCCCAGGGCCTCAACTGGGGGGGAGGGCCAGACAGAGGGCTAAAGAACATCAACTGCCTGCATTACATATTATTAATTACATATTATTTAATAACATAAATAATGTTTAACATATATTTTAAAATATTTTAAAAATATGAAATTACATTAAAATTACATTTCAAAATATAAAATTACAAATATAAAATCCGATCTGAAACTTCATTCCAATGTTTATATGTATTTATTCATTCATTTATTTTTAAAACATGTCGTAACGTCTTTATGCATGCTCAATAATCCAGGTGAGGAAATCATAGATTTCTGCGATACACAATCGCCAATGTGCAGGAAAAAGTATTTCCGGTTCAGTGGCGTTCATACGCGTATGTTAACAGCAGCGACATATAAGATATTCACATATTACGTCACATATCACGTGACGGCAACACATCCCTCACGTTGGAGGACAACGACTCTAATTCATAGTATACTGTGTTGCTCTCACTGCGCCATGCCAAACTTTTCCTAAACAGTCAGAGTGGACAGAATTTGTTTCAAGGTTTGATTCATACAGAACAGCTGTCGTGGTTCGATATTTTACAATGGCTAATTTCTGCGCTGTTTTTGGTTGTTCCAATCGAGCTGACAGAGAGCGGAACAAGTCCTAGTTTCTTTCGCTTTCCAAAGATAACCAGCCATCAAGGAAAAGAAACGCGAAGCTTGTCAGAGGAGAGAAGCAGAAAATGGATATCGAGGATATAAATTCGGAAGATCTAACAGATGAAAAATTAGTACCATACAGAAGTTAAGACACCTGTTTTTACAAAAGGGGAAAAGCAGCTTGGTCCTTTAGAAATTGAGGCAACAAGAAAAATTGCATCTGTCTGCATCCATGTGGTGCGTGTCATTGGCCTAGTATGGAGAAAATTTACAATTTTACAAGGAATCTTACCAACAGGCTAGTGCTGGTATGACAACAGTGGATAAAATTGCCTTGGTTTCTTGTGCACTGACAAATGTGTGTGACTCAGTAGTTCCTTCAGACTGATATAAAACTGGTATAATTTTATAAGAAAAAGCACTTAAAAATAAAGACATTTCAATTTTGTTAGAGATTTTTCAATTGTGTGTCAGCCATCAGCAGTTATAATCAAAATCTTAAAATTACGTGGTTTGGATATACTTAGTACAAGAGGGGGTGAAACTGCTTCTGTTTTGTACATGTGTTAACATATTGGTCTAACATATCGATAAGTGCAAGTTTTCCCATATATCTCCTTGGGTTTTCCATCTAAAGCTTGTACATAATTCTTGGTCGAAGCCATCGCGGAATTACACGAGATTGGCCTGAGCCGAAAATCCTCAAATCGAATCTGATCCTTTGCGCCGCTAGGCCAGAACTTTGTAAAATGTATTTTGCAAACTGTTTTTCGAAGAGTGGATCACAACCGCGATGTTTTGTTTCCGAACATTTGTCCGACTTTCGCTTAAAATGTCGTTCTTTAAACACATCGGCAATGAGAACTTCAGCGTAAACAGCGGTCGCTAAGGTCTAGCGGTCCTCCAACATGGCGGCGCTGTTCGTTGGCGATGAAAAAGTCACATGATTAAGACGAGCCTATGGGCTAGCAGCTTTTCGGTACGCTTCCGGATTCAGCTGAGCGCAACAAAGGAACAATGCAGAGGAAGGAAGGAAACGATAGAGAGGGGCTTTACACAAGTTTCTGCGGTTTCAATGCCCAGAAGCCAACCTCGGGTACCGACTGAAAGACCCTCGGCACCCGAAGACTCGGCTGGTTTTAGCCCCAACGTTACATTAGCAGCGTTAGCGGGTGGCAGTTTCGAGAGATAGCGAGGATGGCTCCTCTACACGACACAAAACCACCGCCACAAGCGGCAAGGATGTACAACAGACGAAGGCAAGGCGTCAACAACTGCAGCAAATACATCACAGGCCAGAGAAGGTGAGCCAAACTGTTTTTTTTTTGCAGCATGATAATGAGGATAATAATTATGTGGTAGTTAAAAGTCATTTTGTTTGTTTACCAAATATCAGCATGTGCATGTAGGGGGCCCCGAAAAATACAGTGCCTAGTGTAATCCATCCATTTAATCCGGCTCTGGTGGCAAGCGGTCCAGCCGCAGTCACGCATAGCAGTGGCATTGCCTAGGAAGGAAATTTCGCCCCCTGCAGATTAACAATCTGGGTAAAGAAGCTCATCGGGCTTCAGAGAACAGGTTCAGGCACCTGACATCAAGACGCGTAGCTGTACCCAGCTCCCCGCTCTTCAAACCAGATCACTTATTGGACGTGCTGTGTTGGTAATGGGGTCCTTTATTATGGAGTGGCAAGGGTGTGGTGCCTTGGGCTCGGAGACTATTAAACTGTCACCACTCTATTTTTGAAGTGAGACTTCGAAGGGGCTTTTCTGGTACCCTTGAGCAACGGGAGCGATGGGTTCTCAGAGGTTAGTCAGCCACTTATGCCATTTATGTAATTGAAACCGAAGCCTGCATTTGGAGCTATTGGTGAGCTTCACACACACCGGATGCATCTCTGTGTGTGTGTGTGTGTGTGTGTGTGTGTGTGTGTGTGTGTGTGTGTGTGTGTGTGTGTGTGTGTGTGTGTGTGTGTGTGTATCCAACATCACTGTGCTCTGCTGCGTGTTTTTGGTTTCATGTGCGTTTGTGTATGGGTCATGTTTTCGCCTAACAGTAAGAGCACTTGTGTGTGTGTGTGTGTGTGTTTGTCCGCATGCCTCTGCACATGTCAGTCTGCATGAATAAGTGGGAGAGAGCGAGTCAGAGGAGGAGGAGGAAAAGGAAGTGGATGAGGTTTCAAAGGGGGCAAAGGATTGACATTAAAGTGATATAAAACCTACCTGCGGAGTGAAGCAGGTCGCGTAAATTCTCCAGCCGACAGATGGAAAAATCTACATCTCTTTAATAAAGTGGAATTATAGTACTTCCCGAGGAACAATTAAAAACAAGTTCAACATAATTGCCAGGTATGTGTGTACTACAGCGACAGGCATCTCTGTTACAGTGTGTGCTGATGGGTCGCCATGGCAACAAACGCTTTGTGTTAATCACTGTCAACCTACGCTTTACAGCTCGCTCAAATCAAGGGTTTCGCTCTTAAGTGCAGCTTTGCTCTTATTACCAGCTTATTTTAAGACCGGGCGTTGTTGACAAACCTTTTATTCCATCACGGGGAGAGAAAGTTTCACTGTGATTGTGCAAAGGAGGGAAAAAAAAACCAAAACCATTTTTTTCATGCCATGTCTTTACGAGGAAGCCCCCTGAAGCCAGATAAAGACAAAGAGACAAGTTGTCAAACCGAATTAGGGGTGAAATAATGTATCGGTTGAGACAAGTTGGCCAATGCTTTTGCAGCTCTCAGACAGTGCGGTAAGAGTGCTGCATGACCGACTGAATCACTCCCATCTGACAGGAAATCAGTACGGTTACTGAGATCATAAAACTGTTCTGACCTTAAAACACATGGCCTTTCCCCTGAGAGATGCCTGTCTGCCTGAACTTGCTGGTCTGCTTCTGCACAACGAGAGAACCGGAAGATACAGTAGCACCACCTTGTGTTGTGGCAGTGACCACTAAGTCAGAGGTTAAAAGACACTGAGCGCCACTGTCTTCATCTTCATCGGTCTTCTTCCATTGGAAATCCAAGTACATTCTGAGTCACACAGCCAAAAAGGAAAAGGCTGGGCAAGTAGAGCAGACACACACACACACACACACACACACACACACACACACACACACACACACACACACACAAAAAAGTATAAGCACACTACTTTTCAAAAATGCACGTTATATAAGAAGCAGATCACCTTATCGCAGAAGCGCTTAAGCTTACCTTTGAGGAAAGATGAAGTGCGTCTCACTCAGGAGGACTTAAAACAGGCTCAAATCTTGATGAAGCTAGATAGCAAAGGGGGCATCCCCCTTGGCCTTTGTGGCTTATGCAAAAAAAAAAAAGAAGGGGGGGAGCAGAATGGCTTGTGTTGGCTATCCTACCACTCAAATGCAGCCAGACAGAGTTTTTCTGGCATAATTAAAACCTGCTGCAGATGTCGGAGGTATTACCTCATAGCAAAGAACACGGCTTCCCCAGTTAACAGCCCCAGCTGCCTGGGTCTGGACTCTGTCCCCATACTGATCGATGGGGAGCTCCCTGCTCTTGCAGCAACTGCCACTAATGTATGTTGAAGAAATCGAATAGGGGAGGGACGCTCGAGGTTAAGATTCTCTCCAACCATCAAGCACTTCGCTGTCATGAGCCGGAGCCAGATTTCCCGTACACATTTGGCCATAGTGCATACGAGGGCCACACACCCATGGCTCCCTTCAGCGCAGCGATTTACCTAATGTGCTTTCCTGGCTCCTCCTAACTGTTAATGGCCGCTTCGCTACTTACTGCAAACGCGCACATACTTTCACTAGAAGATCTATTAATGTGAACGCATTCTTTGTAATCTCCATTTTTTTTTCTCCCCAGTTGTACTTGGCCAATTACCCCACTCTTCTGAGCCGTCCCGGTCGCTGCTCCACCCCCCTCTGCTGATCCGGGGAAGGGCTGCGGACTACCACATGCCTCCTCCGATATATGTGGAGTCGCCAGCTGCATCTTTTCACCTGACTGTGAGGCGTTTCGCCAGGGCGACGTAGCGCGTGGGAGGGTCACGCTATTCCCCCCAGTTCCCCCTCCCCCCTGAACAGGCGCCCCGACCGACCAGAGGAGGCGCTAGTGCAGCGACCAGGACACATACCTACATCCGGCTTCCCACCCGCAGACACGGCCAGTTGTGTCTGTAGGGACGCCCGACCAAGCCGGGGGTAACACGGGGATTTGAACCAGCGATCCCCGTGTTGGTAGGCAGCGGAATAAACCGCTACGCTACCCGGACGCCCTTAATCTCGAAACTTTAATTCCGAACTGCGACTTACTGTTGGTGAACTACCTATCATGCACTAACTGCACTTGACCTGACCTGCACTCTTAGCTATGGCATGCTTATTATTCCGTAACTGAAGGAGACTTACATATCTGTTCATTTCTGACTCAAAAAAACATTCGCTAAATGAGAAAATGTTAGTGGCTGTTGAATTCAGCCATGAAAATGAACACACGACCCATTCCCCCGCTTTAAGATTTCGGGTATCAGGAGTTCCTTCATAAAACTAAGGAATCGATTGCAGCACATAAGATATCACTACCCCAAGACGTCGTGTGGTCATTGAATAGGCCGTTTTACATCTATGCGCCCCCCCCCCCCAAGTGGCATCGTATGTATGACGAGACAGGCCCCGCGATCAAGGCCGTCTCCAAGGTCTCCCAAACAGGCCGAATCTAAACTTAAGGTCATTCCTCTGCTGCTCCACCAATTACGCACGCACGCAGCTCTGCGGATTCTCAGCCAGACGCCTTGGCTGAATCGTTTCAGCACATCCTCCTGTGGGTTTACATTGGAAATATGGGCTGCCAAGGACTGACATTCTTTCATCCACCACCACGAAAAAAGGGTGTGCGTGCACGTGTGTGTGTCTGTCTGTGTGTGTGGTGTGTGTGTGTGTGTGTGTGTGTGCAGGGGGGGGGCACCGCGGATTGATTTTGCACATGCCAATATGGAGGCCGTCGGATACAAACCCGCCCCGTGGCATCATCTCATGTGTTTTTGTATCACGCTCCTGTGTTTTAAAACAAAAGGTTTGTGTCACTTCTCTTAGTGGAGCGGCCGAAATCTCCCCAAAAAAGAAGAGGAGTGCGATTTACCATCCAAATACTTGGCGCTTCAAAACCGGAGCCCTCCTGAAAGTGCCCCCATGTAAATTAATTACTGACGGGCCGTCGGTGACGCACCGCTGCTAGTATATGTAGAACCTGGAGCCAAGCACATTTTATTGATTCTCATATCTCCGGGGGTACGTCTGATTACTTGTTCCCGGGTTGTTTTCTCAGGATGCGAGTGCTTTTAATGGCCGAGACGCGGTGTCATTGACATCAGGCGCATAGTTCTAGACGCTGCTCGGTGGGGTGAGTCATCTGTCACGTCTGCTATGCGCCTCGTACGATCTCCCGTCCCTGCAGAGAATCTCATTACAAAGAAAATGGCGGGGATTGTTTTTGCGATGGGAGGAGGGATCTAGATATGTCAAATCGCAGACACACACTGTGTTGGAAATTACCAGCAAACCTCCTTGTGTAAATGATATTAATGACCAGACATAACCAAAGAGACTGCTCTGGCAATGGCCACGTCAGCCAGGCACAACTACCAGAGGTGTGTTTCTGATTTTCAGAAACACATCTGAAAATCTGTTGTCCATAAGGGAATTATTTTCAAATTCAATTCCAGAGGTTTTTTGTGTGTGTGTGTGTGTGTGTGTGTGTGTGTGTGTGTGTGTGTGTGTGTGTGTGTGTGTGTGTGTGTGTGTTTTTGCGGCTTTCGTTAACTTTGAAAAAGCAAAGACCAGGCGCCACCTGTTCTTTATGATATGCTGACGGGCACGATCACGGCAGATGTGAGAGCCGTTTGCAGTGAACTCGAAAAAGGTCGCGCGACCTTAAAAGTCGTCCTGGATCGGCCAATTTCTAGGAAAATTTAAGGAAAAAGGACAACAAAAAAAAGAGACTCGGGGGTGAGTCAGTGAAACGGTCACAAATCATCAGCTTCATGCAGAAAACACAGGGGGGGGGGACACAAAACAAAACGAGAGCATGGAGCTCATCAGATGTGAGATCACGATGAGCTGTTTATTGAACCAACACTGGTTTGTAAATTGGTCTTTTTGAGACAACCGCCACGTGACATCACAGAGGAAATCAAGAAGAGCATGCGTGAGGGCATATATGGCGCCATGCATATATACTGTATCTGTAGAGTATAGCTCCACACACCACTTCATTTTAGGCTCCATTCGACATGCTTTGTTTCTATTGAAGGCCCCCAGACAGAGTATGTCCACTTTGATTTATGGAGAGGAAATAGTTGTGTTCTCCTCGCGGGTGGGCCTGTAAAACCCATGTACCCTCGCTCTGGCCCGACGGCCTTGTGCAAGCTGCAGCATAAGCCCAAATCACAGGAGGTCGCCATCCCCAACAGTCAGTCGCGAGTCTTAAATTACGGCTTGGTCGCTAAAGAGAAATACTCCCAGATGTAGCTGCAGTTTTGAGGAGTGAACCAGAGAGAAGGCACTTGATCACCCCCCCCCCAAAAAAAATCCTGAGGGGGTGGGGGGTCTTTAGAAAAAGATGGACCAGAGTGAATCCCTCTATGAGGTTGCAGAAAGGAGCAGAGAAGGATTAAAGATGGAAAAGGGATCCAGAACGACGAGCAGTAGGCTTGGTTGATCAACAGGACAGCGAGTATTGGGAACTCGTCAACAACGTGGGGTGATGTGTTAATTGGTCATGACGTATGAATGTAATAATAAAGCCAGACATAGTGTCATAGAGGAGAACACACATTTACTGCTTCCCTGGCTCTGCGTGGCTTTGCTGTGGACTGTAAAGAAAAAAAAAAAAGCAGTATGCGTCCCATGAATTACCATAATCTATGGTGGTTATTGCCTCCCTTTAGACCTCGAGGAGAACATACCAGGAGCAGGTGTGTGCACATAAAATCCATTCTGGACCATTCCATGGCGTATGACTTCGCAAAATGAAGAGGCATGGAGACTTAATTCTTCACCTGGAAAAAATTATAATAATACAGCACAGTGGGCATATGAAACTAAAACAATCACCCAAGGAGGTTAATAGGGGTCTATGGCCATAAAGAGAAATATTATTGTAAGGCACTCCAAGCCAGTTCAGATGTCACACGTTGCCTTCAACAAAGGACTAGTTTTGAGGATGATCGGATCCAAAGCCTTGTTTTGCACACAGCTTTGACATCTCTCTTGGCCCATTTGTCAACCAGACATGATGTAATTGTGATTAGGTGGTTGGTTTTGCTATCACCTCAGAATATGTTCTCATTCAATCGTTGGGTTTGTGCGCTCCTAGGACCGCGGACCCTACGGGGAGGAAGCTGCTTAATAGTTCTGTTGCCGATCTAACAAGCACAAAATTTATTTTTCATTTTTCCAGCGAGGTCAGGCACATCTCTCCGGAAAACAAATTGTGAGGACAAAACTAATAAATTCTAGTTTATATATTATGAAACGTTAGACCCCTATAAATCAAGTTGAGAAACTTGTAACAATGGGTGTGAGCAAGTGACCCACCAAAACTCTGGTGTTTCACTTACTGGAGTTCAGATGGCGTGAATCGAAGCTCTGTGCTCAGTAACACAATGCGTGGTACATTTGTTGCATTGTGATGTGTAGAAAGTAGATTTTATTGTTATATACATCCATAGAAACAGGCTAGCTCTACTTCAGATTCCATCAATTTCTGCTAATTCCAGGAGAAACATGGAATTTAGTGCCGGCACGTCTGTGTGTGATGCGATGACTGCAGAACATCCTGTGGTATTCGTGTGCTGGTGAGGATCCATGCTGATGGCAAAGCAGTAGAGAAATAAGCAAGGACACATAGAGTCAGGGCGGCACGGTGGCACAGTGGTTAGCATGGTTGCCTCACAGCAAGAAGGTCCCGGGTTCAACCTTGGGGGTCGTCCTGGGTCATCCTCTGTGTGGAGTTTAAATGTTCTCCCTGTGTCTGCGTGGGTTTCCTCCGGGTGCTCCGGTTTCCTCCCACAGTCCAAAGACATGTAGGTCAGGTGAACCGGCCATGCTAAATTGCCCCTAAGTGTGAAAATGTGTGTGTGTGTGTGTGTGTGTGTGTGTGTGGGCCCTGTGATGGCCTGGCAGCCTGTCCAGGGTGTCTCCCCACCTGCCGCCCAATGGCTGCTGGCATAGGCTCCAGCATCCCCGCGACCCTGAGTAAGGATAAACGGTTGGGATAATGGATGGAGGGATGGACATAGAGTCATAGATGTGAAGCAAAACTGTTGTGTGTCTTCAACTGAACGATGCAGGATCATTGTCTTAAATTTATAATTGGAAGTTGGACTACTGAAAGCTCTGACCGGCTATGGTAAAACGGCTGCGTTCCTGTTGCCAATCCTGCAGAAGTTGATGGCAGACGATGTGGCAGCAAGTCGCTTTGGTGAGATACAGGAGCCTGAGGTGGTCATTGTGGCTCCGACCAGGGAGGCCAGGATGTTTGCCTTTGGGGCTGTACTACAGACCCAGTTAACATGTTTAGTGTTGTGAAAAGTAAAATTTCACGAGCCACACCAGTCTTGTAAGTCCATTACATTTGATAGTCACTGGTATTGGATTAAGGTAATGCTGCAGTTACTGAATTGTCCATGTCAACTTCCATAATCAAGGTAAGGTCTTTAGTGAGGTATTCAAAACCCGGTTAAGACCCTCAGATTTTTGCCCAATATTCAGATCTTTTGATACTGGTGACAGGCATGGGTGCAAGACTGTGAATACTGGGTCGGCATCTAATGCTTTACCTGTGCCCCCGTCCATCGGGTTAGTGGTTTTGTCAGGAAGGGCACCCAATGTAATACTTTGCCAAATCAGTATGCAGATTGACAAGACCATACTGGATCAGTCGAGGCCCGGGTTAACAACGGCCGCCATTGGTGCTGTGCCCTCACAGGGTACCGATGGAAACAGTAAAATCCGCTGTGGCGACCCCTGAGAAACAGGGAACAAGCTGAAAGAAGACGAAGAAGAAGACTATTACTGACAGCAGGCATATGTTTTGATGCTTCGCACCAAAATGTACTGATAATTCAGATGCCATCTGTCAAATATGCAATTTGTTTAAGGAGGGAAGATGAAATCTGAAACTCATGCCGGTGCAGTTATCCTGAATTCAAGTGAGCTGTAGGAAAAAGTATAAGGGATAGGGTTCACTTTTTTGAACCCCAACCTCGTTAAAATGTTGTCAGGCATCGCTGGCATCACTGCGACACCTGATCGCTTCAGTACTGAGAAAGTGGGCTACAACACAGCCCAATGGGGCAATTGTTTAAACCTTTAAAAAAAACCCACTACAGATCTCCTTTCTGAAAACAGGAACCTCACAGTACAGTTAGACAGTGCATGCAGTGCAGATTCAGCAAAGTGGTACGTTTCTCAACACCAAGCGAGTTATAAATAACGACTGTTTTAATGAGGCCTGGGTTCAAGAAAAAGTGAACCATTCCTTTAGCATGTTATCCTAATGACTCTGGATGTAAATCATGCAATACCTCGCGAGCAAAAGCACGATACTGTATATCCATTTTGTGCAGCACATCAGCTCAAACCCACTCGCAGTCGCAAATAAAAACGGGCAGGGCGCATTAGCTGGAACGTCTGAGCTCAACAGGTCCGCAGCATCCTGTTTTTGTCAATATATTTTGCATTGGACAAACGAATGGACACCGCAAAGGCATAATACGCTCAAACCAGAATAGTCCTGACTCTTCACAGCCAGTGAGCCGTATGAACCGCATGCAGGCCGGTGGCCGTCGAAAAGAGGAAACTCTCGTCTCTGTCATCCTGATTGCAGATGTAAGCAATATTTAATGATTTGCCCCTCTAATTTTGGAGATTAAAGCTCACCACTAATGACAGAACACCACGGTAACTTTGACATAGAATATATAGATCTCCTCAGTCCAGAAAACCACAGGGGAGAAGAGGAGGGAGGAGAGTGACGCACTTTGTCATATATATAGACAGGGTGATTCCACCTCTCTCACCAGAACGGAAAGAATGTCTTGATAGATCCACCCCGTTCAAGCCAATGCGCGCACGCACACGCACGTACACGCGCACACACAGAAAAAACAAAGACAAGACGTACTAGCCTCGGTGTAACATCATAAAAATCAACGTGGCCCCTTTCTAAGAAATACATAATCATTTCATTATGGCGCCATTATGCCGCTAAACAGATGATAATGTGAGACAAAAGAAGAAATACAAGCGTCACAATGCACCGAATTCCCACGGCATGTTTGTTTAGCATCCGTCCAGCACGGCAATGCTATTTAGCCATGATTGTGAGCTACGCTACCACATAATACAGAATGCGTCAAAAGGAAGGGTCGTCGCCGGCTACGAAAACAATGATCTAATTTCCTGCTGCGATCTGCTAGCGCTCAATTCCGACAAGAGATGATCTAATCAAAGGACTTGACGTAGCCGGCGGATTCTTCCTATCACAAAGGAAAATCGTCGAAACCTTTTGAATTGTGGCACCGAGTAAGATGGGCAGTGGTGGGCTCTCACCTGCAAGTCTCTCCCCCCCCCCCCCGACTCGTCAGTGGCGGGACGAGGTGTCTTTGTTGGCATGCAGAACCACAACGCCGGCGTGGTTTTTGGTCAGTTGACTGATTTGGGATGGTTCACAAATTATGGCACCTCAGGAGATCAGGGGCTCATATCTTGGCCGAAAGCAGTTTAACTCGGTTGAACTCGTTTGTCTGAGTCAACCTTACGCCGTTGAATAGCAGCCTGAGATTGTTTTTGGGATCGAGTCGGACTCCCCATCAGAAGGGGAGGAAGAAAAAAGAAAGAAAGAAAGGAAAGAGCGCAAATATTCAACGTTACTGACTCGAAACGTTGGTCTACCACAGGTGCAAGTTTTCCATACCAATTAGCAAGCGCTCTCGCCCCACAAATTTTCCATCAAAATAAACTGGGAACACATAAAAAAAATGCACAATAAAATGGGCGCAATTGTCTTTGATATTCAATGCTTTAATTGAAACCAGGCAGCGGCATTACAGAGCTGTGTTTTGACGGCTCCATGGTTTCCTTCAGCGAAGGGGACTCCGGAGCGATGTGTCGAGGAACACCGCGTTTCCTTTCCAGGGCAGCCGAGCAGCGTGGCACGTCATTGTTTTCCGCTCCATGCTCAATCGGCATTAGAGGGCTTTTTATTTTTTATTTATCTGCAATAGACACGGGGTCAAAGGTTCACCCCTCTCCCTTGCTCTGTCACTCATGCATTTTGCACATAGGTCCAGTAACCACCTCACACATGGCATGACTGGGTAAACATCTGGGGATCTTTTGTTTGGGCTTCTCCGCAGCTCACCGGGCTGCTACGGGACTCTCCGAGAACCTCGGTCTTCTCCGGTTACGCAGTCGCTGGCTGCTCCCCGGAGGTTACGTGGACAGCCCGTTTGGGGCTGCGGAAGGAGTTTCCACAAAATAGGTGTTGTCCGAAAATTCCTCGCTGTTATGGAAATAAACCCGCAGAGAGAGAAAGAGGTATGGAAGGAGAAAACTATGGGGGGGGGGGCATGCATGCCTGGCGTTGGCGGGCTCCTTTGAGTACGTTTTTGCAGTTTTTCCGGCTTTTCTCGTCGTTGCCTTGGACGTCTGTAACCAAGGGAATGTCTGCGATCGTTTCTCTTAAGACGTCCCCCTGTGAAATGTGTATTTGGGACGGGACGATGTACATTAATCACCGTTCGAAACAAACGTACATGTACACGAGTTAGCTAAGAGGCTAGTTTCCGTCGGTAGTCAATTTTGCCTGATATTTTTAGGCATCCTAGGATAATAAAATAATACAAAAAAACAAAACAAAACAACAAAACAAAACATACAACATAGTTAATATGCAATACAAAAACAACAAGAACAAACAAGTAAATATATACATAATATACAAACAATGTAGAGGGAATAACAGGCATAAACAAGGCACCCATGGGAGGAGTGAGGGAATTGGGTCAGTATACATACTATATGTTGACGGTGAGGCCTGATGAGCTCCATCTTTTAACAAGGCTGTTCTGCTTGTCATTATTCCAAGGGAAAGAGCAAATATGAATTAATGAATTTTGACAAAAACAAGTCAGATTCTGAAAGTTTTCCCTTCATTCCCTAAATTAAGACCATCTCTTATCCAAGGATGGTTGGATGGTTATAATTATTCATTCCATTTATGGTGGTAGTCAACTGAAAACTCACAGCCAACAGTATTAGACTGGCGGCTTCCTTTTGGAAGTTATTAAAAGACCACGTCACAATTATTCCAACTTGACCTTTCTGGTCCACACCCTCATTATAGGCCAAACCTTTTTTGTCCTGGCACAGCTTGACTTTGTCAAACAGGCTTTCTGCATTCTTTCGGTGCAAACCTGCAACCAATTCTGCATTTTAATTCATTTGCATTTAAAGAAGTGCGCTGCATCTGGACAATGACTTCACGGGTCCCACTGTCAAGGCTGTTCTTACCCCGCTGGCAGGAGGCCAGCCAGGCTGCCGGCCCAGGCTGCTTTTCCCAAGTCCCACCCAGACGCTGCGTGCGCCGTCATCCTGCTGAAATGTAAACCCCACATTCAGCTGTGTTTGTTATGGTTGCGCCGGCCCTCGGTTGAACACACAACGTTGTCACAACGTAGCTATAACAGCGGGGCAATATTTCAACAACAATCTATTTGGTCAGCTGCAATTACATCACTAGGTGGTCAAACACACACGTTTGCAGGAATGATAATTAGGATTATTTCGCGGGCACCCTTACCCGGGGAATTACACATAGTTCTGTTTCTTAACACACCTGGACATTCAATACCGAAGATTAAGTCAAGTACTTTTAAGTATGTTGTCACAGTCTTCCAACTTGACCCCGCAGGACTGTTTAGAGGAGCAACATCATTACTTTGCTTGACGGGGGGAACGCAGTTGGACATTAGAGCCTACTATGGACCATCTTGTCTTTTAATAACGCAGCTATAATCAGCAAGTTTAGATTGGATGGTGACATCGGCCTCCAGACTGTTGGCCTGCCAAACTAATGGCTATTTACTCTCCGGAGAAAATGAATAAGCCAGGACGTTAGATTTCTTCCCCGAAATGACCCTCGTTCCAACCCCGCGGAGGTGAGAGGGAGGCCCATCCCTCATTTTTATCAAACCGCTGTGCCTGTAAACAGGCCCGCCAGTGCAACAACCGCGCAGTCGTTCATTTTCCTCTCTGTCGCTGCATGTGACTCAGCCTAACGGGACTGTTTAGAGAGGAGCTCATCGGAAACGTGTAAATCCATAGGCAGTTGTCTGTCACAGGGCGAGTGGCGGAGCTGGGGGTCTGTGCAGTGTGGCATCACTCGGGTGGGTAATTTATTGTGGGAGCTAAGTGTTTCCATTTGCAGCAAGAGCCACTAAAAACAGTCTCGCTGAAGGTTTCTGGGGGGCCCACTCGTAAAAGTACTGATGCGGTGAGAAGCTGGCTCCTGGCCTGACAACCTGTTTGGGGAGCAGTATAGATGGGGTTTTAATGAATACATAATCCAGTCATCACAAAAAGGACTCCTCACACTTGCCAAAGGTACACTCCTGACCATTGTGTTTTTGTTCAGCAGACGCAGAGGAGTGCGATGCATTTTTAGCAGAGGGTTTCTAGAAGAAAACAAGGGCCGGCGAAGAAAACTCAGCTGGGGGTTTCCATTGCTGTGTTTTCTGTAAATTTCCATACGCGGGGATTGAAATGCCGACCAGACCTTTCATTTTCAACTCATGACTAAGACAAAATATATGAGGGTGAAATGCAAAGTGTGGAGAAACAGAGAAAAGAAAAACGACTGATGGAAGGATGACGGCTAAGAAAATATACAGTGAGCCAAATGATTACATATGTTGAAGTATACTGTATATTTATTTGTAGGAGTAATTTATTAACCAATTCAATGTATATAGTCCTTGTCAATTCTGCACAGTGGCCGCATAATCGTATAGAAAATGTCCAGATACATATATATATATATATATATATATATATATATATATATATATATATATATATATATATATATACACACCCCCCCTTTTCTCCCCAGTTGTAGCCGGCCAATTGCCCCACTCTTCTGAACCAACCCAATCTCTGCTCCACCCCCTCTGCTGATCCGGGGAGGGCTGCAGACTACCACATGCTTCCTCCAATACATGTGGAGTCGCCAGCCGCTTCTTTTCACCTGACAGTGAGGAGTTTCACCAGGGGGACGTAGCACGTGGGAGGATAAAGCTATTCCCCCCCAGTCCCCCCCCCAAACAGGTGCCCTGACCGACCAGAACACATACCCACATCCGGCTTCCCAGCCGCAGACACGGCCAGTTGTGTCTGTAGGGACGCCTGACCAAGCTAGAGGTAACACGGAGATTCGAACCAGCGATCCTCATGTGGGTAGGCAACAGAAGTCAGAATAAATGTTAATGACATTATTTACTGTTAATGACACTTTAATGAAATTACAGTCAGCAACTCATTGCTGTCCTCTGTTGAGTCTGATCAATACATATAACAATAATTATGATACAACAATGTGTTATCGACTCACAACTGAGCAAATGAAACATCTGTTCATTCACTGCCATATACTTTTATGATGAAACACATTTCATTGCAACCAATGCAATGGCAGCCAGGGATGTGTTCACATTTAAACAGCCATTCATAATTAGCCATCTCCATCTGTATGTCACCAAACCCCCTGCTAAACATTTCGGTCACGCCGCTGAACCCCCACCTGCCCCCTCAAATCTGCACACAAACATCAATATAAATAAGCAGAAAGTATATTTGAGACAAACCCAAACCTTCACCAGTATCCGGCTCAGTTACAACCCATGGCTCCAACATTGGGAATTACCAAAAGCTCATTTGACCGGAGAAAGAGCGTTTCAACCCTACTACTTAAAGTGCAAGTTTGCTTTGGCTGCCTTACTCAGGAGAGATGTTTGTGAATCTGGGGGCAAAAAGCCAGGTCACACCTCAAAGACCAGAGAAAACAGTACGTGCATGAGGCACATGATATCATCTTGTCGCTCAACATCTAGGAAAGTACCATATTATCAAGCCACAGAGAGGTCCATTTGTAGTTTGACTGACCCAAAAGATCACAAGATCCAAATCCAAATACATTCGGAAAAAAAAAAGTGTAGTAGAAGAGGCAAGTGATGGATGTAAACGTTCAAATTCTACATGTTTGCCGGTAAATCCGAGACGGGGAGGTGTCTGAAACCGGGTGAACTCATCGGATGGAAGCAGAGCCGTTACTACAATAATAACAGTATATATTACAGTCGTAATTTTCATGACAGTCAAAGACCGGCGTGAAAGTGGTGTGTGTTATCTCTTCCTTATGGAGAGGAGATACCCCCCCCCAAACACCACCACCACCGCCACCCTGCACCCCACAATCCCCATCCCCCACCCCTCCACCCCAGTTGGACTCAAGCACCTTCCTTCCAGGAACTTTTTCTCCCAGTTCTAACATTAACCAACAGGCCTTATTTCCTGAAACTAGAAACTCCCTTTGCAAAGGGAAACACAGCAACACCTGCACCAGTAAGAGGCCAGCCAGAGCATGAGTCAAAACTCAGCCTGTTACGTTCAGACATGGTCTAATAGTGCATTGCAACAAGTGGAAATATGTAACTCTCTGATTCCCAATTAACGGATTTCAAGTCCACCACAAACGAACAACTGTTTGCGACTATTTTGTTTTTTGTTTTTTTTGCACAACTCACAAACCACATTAGAGCAATTAAAAAAAACTTCAATCACAGAATCATTTCCGAAATAATTCCCAATACGTTCCAAAAAATAAAGAAGGAAAAAAAAATGAAATGGATTTGTTTCTCAGTGGAACAGCATTCCTTCCTGATGGGAAATGGGATGACGGCTCTAACTTCGTTTGTGTTATAATTACGTAGCTCCTTATTTTGAGGAGCACAGTGAAGCCCACATGTGTGCCCTCATGGCCCACGTGGACTCGGGCTGGGTTTTTTTTCTTTTTCTTTTTTCCCCCTGCAACAGTTGATTGATTGGCCATCAATGCAGACACGCTCATTGTATGAGAGCGCTCTCGCCGCAGGACTATCGAGTAAACAGACTTGGAAGTCAAGGCCAGCAAAATCCCTTGTGTATCCATACCATCCGTTCGGAAGGCAAAGCTGGATCTCATGTATCTGTGGTCAGACAAGACCGCCACCACTTCCTCATATTGCAAGGCGGCTTCAAAACCACGCCAGTATGTGTTCTATTTCCCTAACCTTTTTTAGAGGTTGGAATTCAAATAACCATGTGGTATGCTTCTGGAGTTCTGGACTTCCAAAATCTGACTGTTTATCACTCGGATCAACAAAAATAAACGGTCCACAGTGAAAACATGTGCAGCCACCAGATAAAGGGGCTTTTCATAATGCCATCTCTGGGCATTTGGTGTTGTCCTGTGCTCGCATGTTTGAGATCCCTCACATCTCCCACAGAAGGCCATGTTTAAAGGAATCGATAGGCTCATAATGACTTGTTTGAGAATGCCTTCTCTCTGCATCAAAATTGAGAGTTCCCAATTGTCTGCCAGATTCAGTGAACCTGGGCTTCGGACACGTGGTAGATCCTCTCCCTTGTGAAAGTGGCCTGACGGGAGTGGTGAGTCGATGCCAAAGTCCCGGTGCCAACAGGATGTTATAATAGCAGGCTAGTTTTCAAGCCACTTCCATGCGATGGCATGCACAGCAGTCCAAAATGGTAAATAACTTCCGTTTCCAGTTTGCATGTGTTTGGATTTTCTCTATGGAAACCAGTTAAATTGGAGCGCTGGCATGATGGGTGTCACGTGTTGCCCTGGAGTGAATAAACCGGGCTAACACCGCTTGAAATGCTAATTGCTCATTTGTGCAGGTGAGATGAAAAATAAAAAGAAGTCAGAATCACCCTAGAATCACAGAAATAAATCACAAGGACCTTATGAGAAAAACCATGTCACCACAAAAATATCAAATGAAGCAAACAAGAGAAAAAAAAGTCACTTCCAAAGACACAGCTGGACTGGAGAACAGAATCTGAATAACTAAACATAACCTGGAAAATAGTCAAAATACAACCATAAAGTACAGATGGGATATTAAAACAAAAACAGAAAAGCCTTCATGCTCAAAGTGATGAAATCAAGTGAGGGGTCCATTTGGTTGCGATTGTGTGTTTTCTTGTGCATGCATGCAGAAGTCTACAAGGACGGGGAGACAGAAATCTGTCTTGAATAGTTCAGACAGAATTTGCAGGATTTTGGGTCATCCCACAGGTCTTCATAGAGGCTGGGTACCTTGTTGGGACCTCTACAGATGTCCAGTATCTGTGACTGTGCAGGCTGTCAAGAGTCTGTGCCGTTGTCAGTGTTAAAATAACGGATTTAATCAAGCGTTGGACGGCATGTAAAAGCATTACGGTTCATTATTTGTGGATACAAATGCAAATTTAATATATACTTTATGCAGAAGAGGAAAAATTGGTCTTCAAGGTACATTCCTGCCACTCAAACAGGGTAATCCCAAAGATCTCTTGCTTAGATTGGGTAAAAATTATTATAAAAACTGTATCCATATATAACGCTGCATCATGCAAGATACATAGAAACTAAACTAAGATAGAAAGTCAGAAGATATTTCTAATTTACCTGAACCCTTTGTTTTGTTGATGGCACCTGATTTGTATTTCCACTTTAAGGTTTTAGCAGTCAGGTATACTGTGAATCTGATTGGTGAAACTAGAAAAACTTTCCCTAAAAAGACCTTTCAATTGCATTATTTCTGGTTTTACGCTTTAAAATTAAGGGGGAGGGGATTTTCTACATTTCCTTTTACGTTCAGGAATGAATTGGTTGTGAAGACTGGGATATTTTTTCGAAGTAGTGTTTGCTTCAGCTCTGAGCGAGTCTAATGGGACAAGATTAAACTGGTATAATCAGCAAAAAAAAGAACAATTAAGTGCTTTTTTAGGATGCAGCAACTACACTGTTAATGTAAAACATCTAACATATGTGTTGAATTTATTTAAGACCTCATTCAAAGTTCACAACAACAGCCCACAAGAGAATTACAGGATAATGAGATACAGTATATTCAAGTCATTTACAGATAATGCAGATTCATGACGATGCCAACACTGTTGTAAATGTTGATCTAAAGTAAGCTGCTACAGCAGCGCTTAACTAAGCTATGTAGTATTTTCTACTTAAATAATTTAGGCTTGAGAAAAGGAGTGTTTTCACTTGTGTGATTTGCAAGGCTTCTGTACATTTGTAGCACGTTTAAAGTCCCCTCCTTATATATTGATATAATTCCCCTGTAGTGATGGGACATTTGCACTTGATGCAATGAACAACAGCGATATTGAGACATGCAACAATGTGGAGCCGGGAGAAACGGTATCCAGGGAGAGAGGGTAACTGACAACTGGGACCCGTGGACCTGGAAAAAAGGAGAAAAATGAAAAGGGAAACCGGTTACAAAACGAAATGGAAGGATGAAGGTTCAGTACCAGAATTTAGGGCAGTGATGATGCTGACAGCATTGTCATCTGATAGTCTGTTTACTGCATATTCATTTTAATGGAAATCCCATCTACCCAGCCTTCATCTCTGGGAATATCAACCTTTTTCCACTGGTGTAGCTGCAATCTAGTGGACCTTTCAACAAGTGCAAGGAAGAGAAAAACAATGAGAATTTGCGGCTTATAGACTGAAAACTCATCTTTTCAAGAGGAACCTCGTGTAACCTTCCTAATGGTGAATGATGTCCTCTCAACTCCCTCTTCTGGCATACTTGAAACATAAAAAATTGTTTCTTTTACTCTAGAGTTTAGTTCTCAATCAAGTTTCTTTAAGGGCCCATTGGTCTTGCATGACTGTTATACAGTCTGTGGATGAAGGGTTTCATGTTTGCACCTCCTGATTTGTAAAGCTTCTGCTGATGTAGTCACTCAAGTTTGTGTTCTTACATTCACTTCATATAATTGTCAGCTAAAATGTAAAACACAAAGTCGGGACATCTTCTCATATATAACTCTTATTTTGGAAAAAGCTCTGAATCACATTTCTTTTGTGCTGACTGCATGAAAAAATCAGCTAAACCAATTTAGCTTTTGTCCAAAATTGCAATTAGGAAGTTAATCAGTTCAGACTGACTGATAGTTTTCTCGAGAACAATCTTATTTCTGCCTTCGATGTCTTGTCTTGTCTTGTCAAAATGCTGGTGAGATGATGATGGTCAGCAGAGGAGATAAGAACTTACAGTGGTTTAGTAGTGATATCTTAGTAACACCCATAATGGATTGCCCAAGCTAGAGCAGTCTCTTCATGCGGCAGGTGTGCTTGTCTATGTGCATGGTGGCCCGGTCTGTGGAGTTGGTCAGGACATCTAGCACCTCGTCTTGACGCTCCAGCTCCGTCTCCGCCTCTAGAGCCAGGTTCTTCAGCTGCATCAGCATCTGGCCATCACACACACACACACACACACACACACAGACGGTGCGTGACAAAGTACAAGTCATTAGTTGGAGAAATTGCACAACAGCTGCCTAATGAACTTGGACGAGCAAAGTTTGGGGCTAAAAAAAGTGAGAAAAGCTCCTACAGGGAAATCAATGGATAATGGTGGGATCGTTAGAGTGAATTTGGCAGCGCAAAATAGATCAATATTGCCACAATAAATAAATACATGACTTACACGTGAGAGGATACATGAGAGGATAAAAATGTCAAATGCAAGTAGGAAGAGGTTCAGCAGCAGACGCCAATAATGATGGTGATTAAGTAAGTGTGGGTGCAATAGTAACAGCAGGAAGGAATGGTAACAAGGAATTACGCAAGTCAGCAGCTCTGATGGAGAATCGTTCCACCATTTTGGGGACAGGTGAGAGAAGTCTGGACCTAGAGCTTTTCACTTCAGTAGAGGGAACATGTAATAGCCTACCTGAGGCAGAATTAAGAGGGGCAGCAGGAGTGTACATGTTAATACGGATTTGCGGGAAGCTCCTTGAACTGCCCCAAACACCAGCAACAAGGTTTTGAACTTTATGCTGGCAGAAACAGCTAGCCAGTGTAAGGAGACAAGGAGAGGGGTGACATCTGCATGTGTCCACTTATATCCAGTAGATAGAGCAGGGCGAATATTGACAAAATCAAATATTAAAATATTTTGACTGAATAACTTGGTATCGAAAATTTGATGATATTTTAAGGGTGACACTTGGTGCTTTCATAAGATACATTGAAAAACTTTTCTTTTTCTTTGTATTTTCCCTCTGTCTCCCCAATTGCATCCGGCCAATTACTCCACTCTTCCGAGCCGTCCCGGTCTCTGCTCCACCCTCTCTGCCGATCCAGGGAGGGCTGCAGACCACGTCTCCTCCAATACATGTGGAGTCGCCAGCCGCTTCTTTTCCCCTGACAGTGAAGAGTTTCGCCAGGGGGACATAGCGTGTGGGAGGACCACGCTATTCCCCCCAGTTCCCCCTCCCCCCTGAACAGGCGCCCTGACCGACCAGAGGAGGTGCTAGTGCAGCAACCAGGACACATGCCCACACCCAGCTTCCCACCCGCAGACACGGCCAGTTGTGTCTGTAGGGACGCCTGACCAAGCTGGAGGTAACACGGGGATTTGAACCAGCAATCTCCATGTTGGTAGGCAACAGAATAGACTGCTACACTACCTGGATACCAAGACATACAAGAACACTTTGAGAAACGATGTAATGTGTGTTAGTAATGTAGATATGGTGACAAAGCAGTTCGATGCATAGAGAAGCACTATATAAATGTAATGATTATTATTATTATTATTCAATTTTCTTCTCACTCAATTAAAACTAATAAATTCAGGAAAATTGTATGACTTTACAAATATCAGCCTCCAAGACCAGAAAATAACATTTAAGTTATATCACCATAACCAAAATCCCAGATGATATCTAGCCTTATCTCATGATATCAATAATCATATTGACATATTGCCCAGCTGTACCCGTAGAAAAGATGTGGAGAATTTCTCTCACAGCTGTCTGTTCTTGCCTTAGTCGAATAAAAAGTAGGAAACCGTTAAATGGCACCAGAGAAATGGCAGAATTACAGTTTTACACCAACCGTGACGCAGGCACAGCTACTTATGTGGCAAGGATATGATAGTTATGATCTCATACGCCTATGTTATCACATAATATATTATATTTTGGATCACAGTTAAGAAAAGAGGTCTTGGCTTGTCTCATGGCTCATGGAGTCGATGATATCAGATGGACAATAACCTTTGTTTTCTCCTTCGAGTGTGCTCGGGGAACTGGACAACTTCCATCCCACGGCCCAGCAACTGCCAATGTTATGGTTGATGGAACAACTTAAGTAAACCAAGATGTGCCAATCAAAACCTAATACACACTCACTCCAAACCCCACCGCCATAGTTTCTAAACTAATATTATGTTTTTCTACACACTCTCACACATATACACCCCTCCATTGACAACGTCAGTTTTCACCAGCCAGTAAATGGGCGCATTGCAATACAGCACAGCAACCGCTCCAGATGGCAGTTAGAAAACAGATAGTATTTCTATACACACTGAAGAGCAACTGTGTTCAATCTGTCAAGTTTGTAATGAATAAATCCATGAAGCCAAACTAGGCTAAACTGTCTCGATCATACTGCACCATTACTTTAACAGCAGTTCCGGTGTGTCAGAGCAAAAGATGCTGAAATTATGTATTTTTAGTAGTGGCTTATACCACGCCCGGTGGTACTAGGTCATGTCGAAACACCCAAGTTAAACATCGAAATAAGATCTAACACAAAATATATTAAAAAAAAAATGTGGGGGTGCTATATGCACATGTTGGGGTAATAGCTGAAAACTTGTGGGGACCATGAATTAATGCAGAAATAAATGACCAACAAGGAACTCTACGAACCTGCTCTAAACAATCTTACAAAGAATTTTCAAGATTCATTTGCATATGCTTGGACAAATAGCATTATTTGCCCTGGCACTAAGAGCAGGACATTAAACTGAGCGAGCCTCTCAACAATCTGAGTCCTAATCTTGGCATGAATTGAGACGAGGGTGTGTCAAAGTCCAACATTAAGTCAAAATTGGTACCCTTTGAAGTAAGAACTATCTTAACTTATCAGCGAGACACAATAAGCCATTGAGACAGAAACAATAGACCAGCAAAATTGTATGACTGACCCAGGACTGTCACTGTTATGATGAATTTGTTTGAAAATTGATTATATGGACAATAACGATAATAATGTATTAATCTAAGAAATTGTGTGTGTGTGTGTGTGTGTGTGTGTGTGTGTGTGTGTGTGTGTGTGTGTTGACACTGTTATAATGTACAATAATTAACCAGATATCAGCTATAAAGTGTTCACAAAATTCCTTATTCTTTGGCTTGATAGGTCTGACTTGATATCGTGAAACTGCTCATGTAAGCAAATGCAAACCATATTCTTCCTGTATGGTTTTATCTGTTTACGTGAGAATTGTCTACAACAGCAAAATGTCAGTACTGACAAGGTTTTTCATTGAAGGTTTCTCATTACAAGATGAGTTAAATAAAGAAATAATTTGCTGAATTTGTGAGACTGTTTAGGTCATTTCATCAAAGAGCGTGCCTCTAACCCGTTTCGATATTAAAAGGGCCTGAATGGAAAGACTTCTTCACTGTCTGACCAAATTACTGACCGTGTCTCTTTCCCTCCTTTAAACCTAATACAGACTTTGGTTTGTGGTCTGACCAACTAGTGTTTAAAACATACAAGATGAGAAATAAAAATCATTATGCTGAATCGTGGTTTGGATTAGAAATGGCATCCATAGCCTCTGTACCATTCACCCTTTATTTCAGGTGGAATACAGCTTATTTTCTCAAACACGTTCTAATGACATCATCTTAGCACTTCATAAACCAACTAACCAAAATATCTTACTGAAACTATAAGATCGCTTATAGAAACAGCAGCCACTATTTGTAGCAAGTTTCTGCAATTTGCCACTTGCAGACATAACATTTATATAACTTGTTTTGTCATCACACAAATATGCACAAATCTAATTACAGTAACAGCATAATTTATGTATCAATACCCACAGAGGAAGCCAAAGCTATAGATCTCACCTGTTTGAGTTCCTGGGCCTCAGCTTGACTGACAGCTGGCTGGAGTACATGCACCTGCAACTGGGACAGCTCCCCTGCTGGGACTGCCAAAGGCAGTTCTGTCTCCTGGCACCTCTGTAGCAAGCCTGACCCAATGGGTGGAGGTGGGAAAGAATTACAGTAGTCCACCTTGGAGTACATGTACTGTTTATGAGCAGGCTTGATGTTAAACTCAAAAGTCCAGCAATTTGGATGAGCTGACTTTAATCAAAATATGTTTTTGCCGAGAAAAGACAACCTAATACACACTAAGCAATTTGCAGAGGTTGAAACATAGACCTCTACTGCCACATGGTGGTCAAAACCGTAATACACGTTTCATGCGTTGCATAATTATATTTTATACGCGTGTGCCTTTAAACCCATTGCATGAATGTAATGTCCATGTTTCATACCTTCATTGCATATTGAATGTTCTATGTCACATGGAGATGTGACTGGAGTTGCCTTGAAGGTAGCATATTCACCGGTGTACTCAAGCTTCTTTTTATATTGCATCTCCAACACTGACATCGCCTCTGGCATCTTGGCAGACAGTAGCCGGTAACATATATCTGGCTTTCCGATGAACCGCTGTCTAATGCTGATCTCGTATGGGTTGTGAACTCTGATGTCGTCAACCTCGTTCCTTTCAAATCGGTGAAGGAGCTGGTAGTTTGTGTCTCGCACTTCCAGGGATGACACCAGCACCAACAAGGATCCAGGCTTCAGGTCTGAGCCTCCACCTCTAGATACCACGGCTGGGATGCTGGTGATTTCTTTGTGCCTACCTGAACCCTTCCCAGAAGTGGCACCAGCAACTCTCGCAGCTTCCTCGGCCTTAGCTGCCTGCTGGGTCCTCCAGGGAATTTTGCCAAATGGCCACCAGGAGGGAGACTCCAGTTCTGACAAAAGCCTGCAGAGCAGACAAATCAGTGGCATTAATGGACTGGTCATTTTGATAGACAGATAATGTTTTGCAGGTCTGCAATTTTGGCAGCTATCAAAATGGTCAAGAAAACAAGTAGAATGACATGATGCAAAAAATGTGTAACTAAACAACATGTATTCCAAGTAATAATACAATGTGCAAAATGACATCAACTCAGAAAGAAAATGATGCAATTAGCCTACTTGTCTGCTACGCCCAAATCAGAGTCAATCTTTTCCAGTCCCTCCATCATGTTGTCAAACTGCTCTCCCTGGTGGTTGATGACTCTTCCTGTGTCTTCTAGTCTTCTCTGGGCACCTGCCACCAGGTTAATTAGCTCCCTGCCTTTGGAGGGCTGCGACTCGGCCCCCCGGGCTTCTGCAGTAGGCGACAGAAGGCGTTCTCTCCAGAAATGCTCCAGGACATTGTAAACCACCACCCTATTGGGCTTTAGCGACCCAAACCAATGCTTCACATTGCCCTGCTCCAGCACTGTGAGGGTACTGAAGATGAAGCTGGACGACTCCATCTTGATCTCCATGATGTGGGAGAGGCGGAAGCTTGCCAGGCTCTCCTTGCTCTGGTCAGAGGTGAAGCGCACCGTGGTTCGGGTGAGGGACAGGGTGCCATTTTCCCATCGTTTTTCATTGTTGATGTAGTAGGAACCAGGCCAGCTGTGGATAGGGATGTCCCGGTTCATTTTTGGATTGAAATGACGATACACTCACCTTAAAAACAGATAGGGACAAATCGGCAAAACTGATTATGAACAATTTATGTGCAGTTACTTTTGCTTTTGTATATATTTTTTTTCAAATGTCAAAACCAAGCTTTTGTGCAGATCGATCTATTTGACTATCGGTTTGTGGATTGTATAGAGTGGTCCAGATATATATCCACGAGAAAACAGTCCAGGACCAGGTAGCAGAGGGCTGAGGCGTTTATACCGACAGTTTCAGTTTAAATATGCTGTTTCATATACGTCTGACCGCAGTGCGACTGATCATTACAGTGCCGTGATCATCTTACCACCTATCACTCGAAAGAAGAAAAATATTGCCATTCGATAAAACATCGCTCGGGTGCATTATCTTGATCCTGTGAACGTGACGTTATGAACTCAAAACGGTCTTGTTTATCACGGAAGTGACGTAGCGTATCCGTACGCCACTATTTTCTATCCGACAAGGAAATGACACCGCCCTATTGACGCTACTACCGTAAGGTTCTAAAAATAAAGGGCGTAGTGGTCTTAAAATTTGAGCAGCTGAAGTGGTAATGCCATATCAGTTCCAATATAAATTAGGTTGATATAATGTACTGTAGTTTTTTTTAAAGTATTACAGATTCCGTTTATGGTCACTAGCGCCATCTTTGTGCTAGAGTCATGCTGTGTGCGAGGAGCGCGTCCTGTTCTCTGAACAGAAAATGACTTTCTCGTCTTCTAGCTTGCTGCTGAAAATAGATAGATAAACGCAAGTCATATGAAGTTGGCTCTTAGGTGCCTTTTTGTGCTATTTTATGAAGCGGCAGATCAGCTAGCTCAGAGTGTGTTTACTATAATGGACAGTGAGACGTATCATAGTTGCTGCAGCCTCGACAAAGTGCCAAGGCAGTTATGCGCTTCACATTTTGTGGACTACATTGACAAAGAATTGAACTATTCAAAGTTCTTCAAAAGGCACTTGCTTCCCAACCAACCATGTATGTTTTCAAGAAGTTTTACTGAAGAATGGAGGTGTAGGAAACAGTGGGTGACTGAAGATGGGAAACCTCATTTCCAGAAACTACTCCAAGAGTTTGGTAAATAAACCTTAGTAATACGGCATAACGACACCCAAGCAATATTTATGCAAACAGCTTCTGCAGTGTTAAGCCTTCCTTAATTCTTTCTCATAAAAATTGAAGAAGAAAACGCTACCAACTGGAATAGAGGACTTCCAACTGTTTAAAAAAAAGAAAGTTTCATCGTGTTTCAATAATTTTATTTGATGACTTGATCAGATTCCCCAAACAACTTGATTTGTGTTGAAAATAAGTGAAATGATAAGATACCACTCGTCTATTAAGCAAATAAGGTGTTCTCACTGAGCCTAAGATTATATATTTTTTCTAAAAAGGTGTGTTCCCCGGTGAGAAAAGGGAACACAACGCCTCTTGCACTACAGTTTGCCTTGGCCCCTTGGTTAAAGAAATAATAAAACAGTTTTTATTAGGCATCGCTGATAAGTTTCCATTTGGTTAATGTGTGTTAGGATGTAATATTCGCCACCGTGAAAGATATAGTATGTAAATAACTGGTTATAGATGTTGCTTTAACCTGAAGAGAGAGAATAGAAAATGGGTAGTGGTATGTATGGCACTGTAGTCGTACATGGTCCTTAACATATGAAATGTAGTATAGTATTTAGTAGTATTATACAACCGTATATATAGTATGTAGTCCTATAGTCCTTATATGTTGCTTGACTGCGGTCGAAGGATGGTGATGGTGATGATGATGATAGTCCTGTAATAGGACTATATAAAAAGGTGTAATGGGGTAGCGGAACGTATGGTGCAGTTGTGTATATAGTCCTTATAACTGGCTCCAGTGGCCCTTGGGGTCCGTTACCTTCCGAGGTGGAGATACAGGCGTTGGGGAGAGCAGGACACTTGGATTCATCTCTCTGGTGGATCAGGAAGCAAACAGCAGAGCGTATTTCTTACAGAGAGACATCAGTTTGCTGAATTATTTTCATACAGGAGCTTTATCTGAAGTGGAAATGCGTATGAAAAAGACGATATTCCAAAATTCAACTGGTTGATAACTTGAAACGTCAGTCTTCCACCCTCACTGTATTCTGTATATAGGTGAACATACTTCTGGTACAGAAGATAATATAGTGTAATATAGCAGGAGTATATAGCATTGTATATGGAAATGATGGGTTGTGGAGTTGTGGTATGGTATATAGTATGGTATAGTATGGACAATATAGTATGTAAGCAATATGGTATACTATATGGGAATAGGTTGTTAATTATTCAACCATAACTAAACTCTGTATAGTAGTGACATACCTGTTATGCATACATGCTTGTTTCCAATGTCTTTTTGTTGCGCCGTTTCCTCTTCTTTTTTTGTTTGTTTTCTTTTTCTGTGTGAGTCTGCAAGGGCTAGAAGCTGCTGTGAATTCCTCATGTGCATAGGCACACTTGGCTAATAAAGTTGATTCTGATTCTGATCAGTGTATGAATGTATGTGTGAATGTCTGAATGTGAGGCATACATTGTAAAGAGCTTTGAGTGGTTGATAGACTAGAAAAGTGCTATATAATTGCAGTCCAGTCATTCATTCATTAAAGACTGTACTGTTATGTCTTTTCCTCCTTGCAGATGAGACTCCAGTTCCAATTGCAAACTGTAATGCAAAGGAATACAATGCAAACCCCAAACAAATTATGCCTTTTAAAAAGTTCATTCACTACTGGAAGGAATACATTCAGAATGGCCACTCGTCACCCAAAGGATGTCTCTACTTGAAAGACTGGCACATGTCAAGGTCACACTAATTTTCATTGAACTTGCATTGTGTATTGTTATATAACTAACCACCAGTAATGATGGTTGGTTTAACTAGAACCACCAACATTCATGGTGTGATAGGGTAAGTGAAGCCAAAGAGAACATAGAGATGTGCACCAACAAGTTAATGTCCTTTTTTATAATGGTCCTTTCGCTAGGATCTCCTCCCAAGCTGATGTTATGCCTCTTGCCCAGTGTGTGGGCCATAATGTTCCACATATGATTGTTTTCCACAGGGACTTTCCTGAGCATGATGTCTACAGCACACCCGTGTTCTTTTCCTCTGACTGGCTCAATGAGTACTGGGATACACTTCAAGTGGATGACTATCGGTTTGTCTACATGGGACCCAAAGGTTCTTGGTATGATTAAGTCAATGAACATTGCCCATAGAATAGATGTGTGCCAGGTTTTTTTTTTTCTTCTGAAAGTGACTTGCCTTTTTTCTCTAGGACCCCATTCCATGCCGACGTGTTCCGCTCCTATAGTTGGTCGGCGAATATCTGTGGCAGAAAGAAATGGCTCCTCTATCCCCCAGGGCAGGAGGAGTTTTTACGAGACACTCACGGCAACCTTGCTTATGACATAACTGCACCCGATCTCCATGACAAGGACCTCTTCCCACACTTTCACAAAGCCTGTCAGCCTCTTGAAATCATCCAAGAAGCAGGTGAAATCCTTTTTGTGCCAAGCGGTTGGCATCATCAGGTTTATAATCTGGTAAGACATTTAAAAGTGATCCTGTCTTGTTTTTTAAAGGTTGCGGTAGAAACGAGAAACTCGAAAAGATTAAGGGTTAACTGTGTGTCTGGTCCATTTTCAGTTGTTTGGTTTTTGGTAAGTGGCGCTATGCTGAATATAAATGAAATTACATAATTACATGAAATGCTTAATATCCATACTTTAACCAGAATGTATTCTCTCAAAGCGTAAATACAAGGTGCACTTTAATTATGTAAACACATCATATTGAAATTGACTTATCTCCCTATCTTGTAGGAGGACACCATCTCCATTAATCACAATTGGCTAAATAGCTGCAACGTTGACATTATGTGGCAATTCCTTCAAAACGAGTTGTCCTCTGTTCAAAAAGAGATAGAAGAGTGGAGAAACACCATGGACTCTTGGCATCAGCACTGCCAGGTATAGAAGTGCAATGATTAAGGCTGCCTTTCTATGTTATGTTGATCTCTACAATGTATAACTTGTGTATAGTACATTTGTACATATGTATAGTACTGTGATGCTCATATACTTTCAATATTTTGCATGTTTCTTTCCCAGGTCATCATGAAGTCTTGCACTGGTATTGACTATGGGGAATTTTTTTCTTTTCTGAAAATCATTTCTGACAACCGCATGTCTTTCCTGCGGGCTTGCTCCTCAGGGAACTCAAGCGATGACCCAAGGCATGTCTCAGATAAGCTCACCGCACTTGGAAGTTACCATGCTGCCTTTGACCTTCAAAGAGTGGCTCATATTCTTGAATGTCTACTGTGCAATGAGGACTTTACGAGACTGGATCATTCGAACCACACCTTACAACCTGAAAGCCTGTTGCAGAAAATTCATGAGGCCATACACTCCACTAGGGGGCAGCATCTACCTTCTCAGGAATAGGATATACGTACTACAGCGCTGAATGTGCAATTTAACCTGGCGTTGGCTTGAATAAAAAGTGCAATTTTGCAAGTTGTGTTGATAAGGGTAATGCAACGTATTTTAAATTCTAGGATGCGCCATAATCGCAACTGTGGCTGCAAATGTTGCATATGTATGTAATACATTAAAATATTTAAAGCAGCAATTGTGTTTCTGTGAATTTATTTTACAACTGAAACAAATCATCATTATACATTTGTTAAACACCAAAACATGAACTATATATAATCTGAGGCTCTGGAGGTACTCAATATAAAAGGAAAAGTGGGATAACAATTCTAATGCAGTGCCACATCGCTGGTGAAGCAGCTATAGTGCAATATACTTTCAGTGTTTTATGATGCGTGTCCCATTTACCAAAATACTAAAACTGCACCTGCTTTACTTGGCGTTTGAGTCTTTGGGCCACCAGTCTGGCACAGAGGCCTCCAATGTCACAGTGGCATCTTCAGAAGATTTGAGCACTAACACCTCTTTGGCATGAGCCAGGCGAATTAGGCTCAGCCCAAGCTTCCCAATCCCTGCCCTGTGTTTCCCAGCAGGCTTCCCGGACTGAGTTTGGAGTGATGCCCCTTCCTCACTGCTTTCAACAGCGGTGGACAGGCGCACTGGCATCAGGCGTTTCCGAACCACCCCGGTATGATGGGTCCTGGCTGTGAGCTCCTGGCCAATGTAACAGCCTTTACTGAAGCTGATGCCCTGCATGTAGACAAGATTGGACTCTAGCGGGAGGGCTACCCCGGGAGGAAAGTCCTTCACACCTTCAGGAAGTCCTAGCAGGCAAAAAAAAAGGACGGATGTCAAAGTCTCAGGAGCATGCGTGCATATAAACCCATATCTCAAGTAATACTGATCAAATTTAATCTTCCGATTGGTCTTACCGATTGTATATCGATGTCTATGGTACTCTTCTGTGTCACCTTGCTGACTTGGTGCGATAATAGTCAAGGGGTCAACCTGACTGTCCAACACTAATCTCCAGCCCATGGCTTCAGTTCGGGGGTCCATCTCCAATAGCAGAGTCTTTTCTGGGAAAACGATATTGGGTTTTGCCATTCCTTGACCTTGGGGTTTTCTCGGACATAGCACTGCCCAAACAGACAGGTCTTGGCAGAGGTTTATGGTCACCTTCCGGCGTAGCTTGTAAACCTTCAAGTGTTTTAAAATTGCATCTTTTACCATGCTGTCACACTCGAGGAGGAGATCACACCCTTCCTCGGCTTCCCTCAGGCTGAAAAGGAAACACAGCAAAGTGACAATTAAGTGGGTTCAGGGTGAGATAAAGTGCAGGGGAAACTTTAGACACGCTGTAAATTCGTCTGGGTTTTCTTGTGCGAGTCAAGCTGTTGGGACCCCCAATCCCCCCACCCAGCCACCCCATATCTGTCACCGAAGTGCTGACACACCGTCAGCTGCACTGCGTTGATAAGCGCTGACGTCCAAGTGTATTGTGATCGTAAACCAGGTGAGCAAAGTACCGCAATGCTCAGCATAACTGGAAAATATATTAAGACAATAAAAAAGATTTCAACGACGTTTTAAAACAAGCAGTGACGCGGCGTTTAAGTAGGCAATTACCTGTACAAGAGAATATCATAGAGTGTCCTTCCTTGCACGTTTAGCATGTGGGCGTACATAGCTCTGTGGTCCGGCTCGTCAAAGAGCCCCATGTCGTTAGTGACGATTCCTTGAAGAAACGACTGTGTGTCTTGTCCTTGGATTTTCAACAAACTCCTGTGAGAAAGATTATAACACACGTACTGCCCTGGATTGTTGTTGTTATCGTCCCCCGACTCCCGACTGTAGTTCCTGACATGAACGCTTCCTGGGTTTGAGACATTAGGGAGCGTAAACGGGTAAACATCGGCGCACGTTAACCCGCGGCGCGTGTAAACACCGGGTAAACAAGTGGACCGAAACGCTCGTTTGACCAGTTGAGAGACTCTTGCGATGCCGTTCATCGTAGAAAGGCAGGTTATAAAATGTACGGTGCCATTACGCTTCTTCTTCGTCTTGCGTTTATAGCGGTTGTTAACCAACGTCATGGTGGATACCGCCATCTACTGGTATGGAGTGTTCACTAATTCAAATAACATAAGAAAAAGAAAAATATAACTTAAGAAAATAAAGTTATATTCTCTATCGATTTGGTTCTCCTAAGATATTGAAATAAAAAAGTATACACTTATCCTTTTAACTTCTTTGTAAAAGATCGCTTAATTCAAATCTTAACTTTATTTCTTCAAGGTTCAGCATCAGTTCCCTTCTCTCAGCATCATGTTCTGGACAGCAAACCATAACATGTTATAAAGTTTCTTATTGATCACAAAATTCTCACTTTCATGTATTCGCATTTTAAACAATGCACTGTAGCGAATTGGGGGGGGGGGCAACCTCAGGAACTGCCGCAGCCGGGACGCGAACCCGTATCTTCCCCACCGCGGGAGACATCGCTAACCGCTCGACTAAAGGATCCAACCCATTAGCCAATGTGTCTACTTATCCATGCACGTTACAGTACTATTTAATCCTGTATGACCAAAACGTAGCCTGGATATTATTGTTCCTCTCTCCGGTTTCTTTCCGTGCCTCTCATCATATCTAATTCCCTTTGAATTTTGTACAACCGGCTTCCAGTTCTCGCTTCTTCCCACTGCTTTTGCCACCTTTCTTTCATCCATCCGTTCATTATCCAAACCGCTTATCCTGCTCTCAGGGTCGCGGGGACGCTGGAGCCTATCCCAGCAGTCATGGTCTTCATTTCTGTTTTAATAAAGAGCACTGTGATGTAATTCATTTTTGTGGCTTCCTTTGCACATTTGTCAGCTATTTCGTTTCCTTTGATTCCTATATGTGCTGGTATCTACACAGGTCCCATCATTTCAGTTCTATATAAAGTTTGCTTTAAGAAAAGATTCGGACAGCCCTCCAACTTGTTCTTTTTTTTGCCACACGGACGTTTCGCGCACGACGCCCTTCTTCCGCGTGTATTCTGGCACTGTTCAATCAATAGACACAGGTGGTATTGATCCCAACCGGCACAACATATTACAGCGAATTCAAGGGGGGGGGGGCAGCCGCGGGGACCGCCACAGCCGGGAAGGAACCCTGTCTCCTGCACCACAGGCGACACGTTAACCAGTCGACAAAGGGTCCGACCCGTTAGCCGTGTCTACTCATCCGTGCACGTTACAATATACATCCCAGCAGGGGGAGCCACAAATATACCAGGAACAGAGTCTGGTAACGCTGGACAACGAAGATTTTGCTTCCGGAACACTTTTGGGTGTATTTTATGGATTTTGGGCTGCTGATCACGAAATCACCTTTAAAATGTCCCTATCACATACCGTTTTGTAGATATAACCTATTTTTTGGGACTATCCCGTCATATTTTAAGTCTACTAGTACACTGCCCACAAAGCAAGCTGTTTAGATCAGTCCAAGGCTTCCTGGGCATGCACGCAGTGTAGGTGCTATGGCGTGGCTGGGCGTGCTTAGTCAGGTTAGATGCTGGAAGACAGGCTATAAAAGCTGCTCACATTTACAGACGCTGTTTGGACGCATGTTGATGCACATGTTCTTCAGGCAATAGCATAGTGAGTATACGTAACAATGGGATTTGTTGTGTTCAGGAAGATTTAATACAGCAGAAATGTGTTGAATATTGCAACAGCTGCCATACATTCTGTTACATCTGCGGCGAGTAAACGCTTAAGGCTCAAAGACGCACCGTGACTGCACTTATTCAGAAAGCATATGAGCTCTACTTCTGATGTAAAATTGGTGACCAAGAGAAACTCTGGGCTCCTCACATTTGTTGTGTAACATGTGCGGTCAACCCGAGAGCTTGGCTCAGAGGTACTTGGAAGTCAGTACCATTTGCAGTCCCAATGATATGGAGAGAACAGGAGGATCACGCGACGGGCTGTTACTTCTGTCTTGCCAATGTACCTGGCTTCTCTACTAAAAATAAGAAATCTATTGAATATCCCCAATCTGCCTTCAGCCATGAGACTGGTGCCACGTGATGACAGTTTGCCAGTGCCGAAGCCACCAGAGACATGGAGCCTAGATGAGGCAGATGAAGATGCCACAACGCATGAACCAGATGTGGAGGACGGCACTGATCCAGATGTTGAACTCTTTATGCCTGGTTATCCTCATCTGATAACACAGCCAGAATTAAATGACCTGGCCAGGGACTTAGATTTGTCAAAAGCTAAAGCAGAACTACATGATGTGTATGAAAGGGATTTAGCACAATATATTCCGGGATTCCACATTTACAGAAGGCATTCTGCGCATGTGTATCGGACTCTATGGAAATAATTCACCATAATCGGTTCTGGTCGCTTTAAGAAAGTGTTTCCGGGTTGACAGGGCGAGCTACGACGATAATTGGTTGAGGCAGCGCCATGTTGCTCGGGCTGTTGCTTTTGTATAACGGAGAATAAAAGACACATGTAGTCAACGAGAGAAATTGTCCGTCTCTACTTTCCTGCAGTTCCTACACGTTTGTCTGCTGAACGTTTCCAGAGACAGCACTTTATGAACATGACGACTAATGCGGTTTCTCTCAAGCTGCCCGAGTTCTGGCCTGGGAGTCGTCCGTCTCGGCTTGGTTCGCCCAGACAGAAGCGCAGTTCGCATTGCGGGAAATCACCGCGGACGCCACAAAATACCATAATGTGGTGCCGGCTCTCGGCGGTTCAACAGCAGCCAGAGTGGTGAGGCTCCCCAAAAATCCTCCGCAGCAGGATAAATACGAGACACCCAAGGCTCACCTGTGGAGCACTTCTGAACTTTCTGACACTGAGCGGGCCAGCCGGCTCCTCTCTCTGCAAGGCCTCGATGACGGGAAAACCGGCTGAAATTATGGACAGGATGCCGGATCTCCTGGCGATGTTTTTCTTCTCCCGTTTTCGCTGTCCAGCTGTGCAAACCTCTGTTTATTGCTGTGCGTGAATGCGCAAAGGTATGTACTGATATTTATAACTGCAAACCAGATGCTGCAGATGCATGGACTGCAGGGGACAGTCCCAGGGACTGCAGATGCAAATTAGCTGCCGGCTAACTCTGGTGCAATAGTAAAATTGTGCGTTGTCCCTGACAAATAAACAATAAACTAAACCAGATATTAGCGCGATTATTCGGTAACTGCACATATATCTGCCGGTAATTTCTCTAGTTTATAAAGCTCGTGGGGGCGGTGTGCTAGCGGTGATTTGTTGTTGATAAATTTGATTGATAATTGCAGCCCTTATCTGCGTGATTACATTCTCAATTGTATTGTTTGTTATACTGATAGCGTTCCCTTGTTTGTATCACTGTTACAGACCACAGCCTAAATTAAAGCAGCATAACTGGGAAAACCCGTTTCCGTGTTCTGTAATCGGGACACACATCTGTACCCCAACTCTAACCACCAGATTCCCTGGAGACCCCATCTCCTTTTTACTGCCCCCTCCCTGAATGTCCCTAAAATTGTATATATTTGCATTAAAACGAGTTTTAGATCAGTTGCACAAAAAACGTATGATACGAGCTACCTAAAACAACCGTGAGCAGTCAAAAGACGGCGCGTAATTTGTGCGTCATCGTGCGCGTCATGTCACTATTTATGACGTGTGTCGGTCATATTTCCTTCACGAAGTTCATTGCTGTGTCCTAGAAACACACTAGCGTTCTCCAGTGCAGAGTAATAGTCTAAACCTGATTATTGGTTATTGCCAATATGTCTGGTTACAGACGCCGTTTCAGACGCACCATGACAATGGACAACGGCGATTTTAAATTGAAAAATAGTGAAGCGAATTCGGGGGATAACGCAACCACAGGAACTGCCGCAGCCGGGAAGCGAACCTGTATCGCCCGCACCGCAGGAGACATCACTAACCGCTCGACCAAAGGGTCAAACCCGCGAGCCAGCGGCCAGCGTGTCTACTTATCCATGCACGTTACAAAAGTATTAAAGTTGTTAAAGTATTAATTTTGGTGTCAGTTGTTCTTAACAGACACACTAACATATGCAATGCGTTAATATCTCAGTTGGGTATTTATCTTGACAGAATATAGAGTGTCGTTCTAGTGGTTTTTAAGTTCCGGTCGTTGTTTTGGACTATTTCAATGGTTATTTTTAGTTCTTTTAGTTCTTTTTGTTTTTTTTTTTTTTTTTTTTCATATTTCACGTTTTATAGGCCTTGTTACGTTTGTTAGATCAGCAATATGTGTTTTCTGTTTTGTTTTTCCGGCAATATTTTCACTTTTTCAATTTTGCTATTCAAGTTTGACCATGTCTCTCTGAAGTTTAAATTGTTTAAAAATAGCATTGTAATGTCCGTAGACGCCTTGTCTTACTGACATAAGAATAATTCAAGAACGAGCCGACTTCGTAGGTTCTTAACTGTGTAGCTTTTACTAGCGTTCATCCGACATACAACCTTCATAACATGCGCTTCTCACTTCCTGTATACGTCACACGCACTGCACGTACACCCGTGAGTAGGTCAAGTTAAACACGTGACCTTTCATTCATTACATCTCCCCCTCTAAGATGATTTTCTAACCTGTATATCACCCCCCTTTTCACAAAAAAAATAAAAAATCCCCCACAGTACACAAGTCCATACGCCTCACAAATCCAGCCGGATTGCAGGCTTGCTCACCCTGCCAGAGCGAGTAACATATGGTGTGGAAGTTGGCATTTCTGCTGCTCGGGACTCATCCATGTTTCCACTCTCCCCTGGAGTGACATGGTCAGGATCCCTGCTGACAAAGGTGAGTGTTTTGGGTGTGGCCAACAGGTGGCGCCTGTTCCTTCTGTAATGTTCACCTTGAGCTGTCTCCACTATGTAGGATCTGGGAGTGGAGCTCTGACTGTGAACAACTGCTGGCATTGTCCATGTTTTCTGTCCATCAAGTTTGGTGAGTACTGCGTCACCCGAGTTCAGTGGGCGCAGTGTCCGCACGCCGTTCCTGCGGTTGTAGTAGAAAGCCTGCCTCGATTTGGCTGCGGCGTCAGCGGTTTTGATCAGTTCCTCTTTAGGCCAGGCCGGTTTCAGGTTATGCTGCAATGTGGGTAAGGTGGTTCTGAGTCTCCTACCCATGAGCAATTCCGCTGGACTGGCTCCAGTGGAAGAAGAGGGTGTAGCTCTGTATGTCAACAGGGCGAGGAGAGGGTCTTCCTGCCTTAATATGCTTTTGGCTATCTGAACAGCCCTCTCTGCCTGTCCATTACTCTGGGGGTAGTGTGGGCTTGAAGTCACATGGATGAAATCATAATCCTCACTGAACCTCCTCATCTCTTCTGAAACTAGCTGTGGCCCATTATCACTAACTACAATTTCAGGGATACCAAAACGTGCAAATGTAGCCTTCAGCCTAGCTACAACCTGACTGCTAGTAGTTGTTGGTAGATTTAGAATCTCCAAAAACCTGGAATAATAGTCAGACACTATCAAGTAGTTTTGCTTTTTGTACTCACACAGGTCTATGCCAACTTTCTGCCATGGTCTGGATGGGAGCTCACTTGACATTAAAGGCTCTTTTCTCTGTGTGTTCTTGTGTTCTCTGCAGAATTGACATTGCTGTATCTTTGTTGTAATGTGCTCTGTCATTTTGGGCCACCACACTGACTGGCTAGCACTCTCTCTGCACTTAACTATCCCCTGGTGCCCGTCGTGTATTCTGTCTAAGATCACCTCCCTCATCTCTGTGGGAATGACGATACGACTGCCTCTGATGACTAAACCATCTACCTCAGATAACTCCCCTCTCACCTGATAAAAGTCTCTGACTGTCTCCGGCACTTTATCGACATACTCAGGCCAGCCGTGTCTGATGAAGCCCAACACTGTCTGGAGCTGCAGATCCCCATCCGTGCTCTGTTTTATCTCCTGCATCCTTTGAGGTGTGGCAGGCACCTGGCACACGATGGCATCAATGTGCGCTGCAACATCATCATGAGAAGCACCATCTCCGTAGCGCTGCTCTGGGCCTCTGGAGAGTGCGTCGGCCACAACTAACGTTTTGCCTGGTGCGTATTCAGCCACTGCATTGAAACGCATCAGCCTCATTAACAGTCTCTGGCACCTAATGGGCACATTATCCAAGTCTTTGCTGTTCATGAGAGGCACTAGTGGTTTATGATTGGTGACAAGTCTGAAATTGTCAAGCCCAAACAAGTACTTCTCGAACCTTTCACATGCCCAGACGCTGGCTAAGCACTCTTTCTCGATCTGTGCGTACCTTGTCTCTGCGTCACTCAGCCGTCGGGAGCAGTAGGCCACGGGCTTCCAGTGTTCCCCGTGCTGCTGGAGCAGAACGCCTCCCAGCCCGTAGCTGCTGGCATCTGCTGACACCACCGTAGCCTTAGTGACGTCGTAAAAGGTGAGTACCGGGGCGGTGGCGAGTGCTGCTTTAAGGTCTTGGAATGCTGTGTTCTGTGCAGGTCCCCACAGCCACTCTGTCGTTGCTTTAAGCAGTCCATAAAGCGGCTGACCTACAGTGGACAGCTCTGGGACGTATTTTGCCAAATAGTTCACCATCCCGAGGAACCTCTTGAGCTCCGTCACGTTCTGGGGCTGAGGAAAGTTCTCTATTCCGGCCACTTTGTCCGGGTCAGGTCTGATGCCTGCCTCGTTGATGATATGACCAAGGAAGCGGACTTGTTTCTGTTTGAACTTGCATTTCGCTTGGTTCAGTTTGAGACCTGCTGTTTCAATGACCCCCAGCGCCTCTGCTAGGCGCCGGTCATGGATTTCCTCAGTCTCTCCATGTATAAGGATGTCATCCATGTACACCTCTGTGCCCTCTAGCCCGGTCAGAGTTTCCGCCATCTTTCTCTGGAAAATCTCTGGAGCACTCGTTATACCAAATGGAAGGCGGCAGAAAGCATACCTCCCAAATGGGGTGATGAAAGTGGTGAGCCCCCTGCTGTCTTCATGCAAGGGGATCTGGTAAAACCCACTTGCTGCATCCAACGTTGTGAAGAACTTTGACCCTGCGAGCCTTGGCATTATTTCCTCCATAGTGGGCAGCACGTATTTCTCACGTTTCACCACTCGATTCAGCCTCCTGAGGTCAGCGCAGCAGCGAACCTCTTTCTTGTTCGGTTTCAGCACCGGCACCATAGCGGCGCACCATTCTGTGGGCTGAGTCACTTTTTCAATAATGCCCTCATTTTCCATGCGCTGCAGTTCTTTCTTAACCAGTGGTACAAGTGGCAGCGGTATCCGTCTGGCTGTATGCACCGCGTATGGCTGGGCACCCTCCACCAGAGCTATTTTCACTGGGTCTGTTTTCAGCAGTCCACTTGAACCGAAAACTCCACTGACCTCATTCATCCGCTTCACTAGACCCATCTCCACTGCCTCTGGACGACTCAGCAGACAGCTGCCTCTCCCCTTGATCACATACACTGGAAAGGAGTATTGTTTCTCCTTGTAGTTGGTTGTGGCTTGAAACTGTCCTATGCAGCTGATGTTTCCACCTGGGCTTATGAAGCATGTGTCAGGAGGTCCCAGTTTTATGTTTGGCTTCAGCTTTTTAAATGTCCCTTGGTTGATAACAGTAGCGTCAGCCCCCGTGTCAATTTTAAAGGTTATTGGTACATCACTTATTGTTAAACTAACAGTCCAATCTTCCTGACTGCTCTCTTTGCCAACTTCTCCCAGAAAGTACAGCTGTTTAACCTCTTCAGTGACTTCTCTCACCGCTTTAGAGTGACATACACGCTCCCAATGTCCCTTTTTATGACACTTGTTGCACTTACTGTTCGTTGCCGGACACTTCCGCTCATCGGTGTGCTGCGTTTTGCCGCACCTCCCGCATTCATCTACTTTGTTGGTTGCAGGACTGCCGCCACCATGACGCTGTCCGCCCTTTTTGTTTTGGCGTCCGTCCCGCCGTCGGACAACATTGACGTTAGCCAGCTGGGCCTCTGGTTGGTTAGCTTGGAGGCTGAGCTGCCTTGTTATTGCCTCCGCCTGGCGCACTTGTTCAATGACTTTCACCAGAGTAAGGTCCGCTGTGAGCTGGAACTGACGGGAGAGCACCTTGTCTTTTGTGCCCACTACCAGACGATCTCTGATATGTTCATCCCTCTTGTCCCCAAACTCACAGTGTTCAGACAGCTCATACAATGTCCGGATGTACATCTCCGCTGTCTCTCCTGGCTGCTGGCTACGTTGATAGAAGCACGCCCTCTCATGTATGATGTTACGGCGGGGAATAAAGTAGCCGTCGAACTTTTTCAGTACGATATCATAGTCCACTTTATCATCCTCCGCCGCGAAGTCAAACGAGCTGAATATCTTTTCAGCCTCGCTTCCTATTGCATAAATCAGCGAACTCACTTGAATCTCCTCGTCGTCTTTATCCAGCTTTGTCGCGAGCCTGAAGCGCGAAAACCGTTGTCTCCACTCCGGCCATTCAACGGGGCAGTCAAACTTGAATTCACTCGGCGGATTAAACTTCGGCATGACCGCTCGTGTTCCGATACACAGACTATTCTGACACCATGTAATGTCCGTAGACGCCTTGTCTTACTGACATAAGAATAATTCAAGAACGAGCCGACTTCGTAGGTTCTTAACTGTGTAGCTTTTACTAGCGTTCATCCGACATACAACCTTCATAACATGCGCTTCTCACTTCCTGTATACGTCACACGCACTGCACGTACACCCGTGAGTAGGTCAAGTTAAACACGTGACCTTTCATTCATTACAAGCATTATAGTTGTTAAAATGTTAATTTTGGTGTCAGTCGTTTCCTAACAGACATACTAACATATGCAATGCATTAATGTCTCAATTGGGTATTTATCTTGACAGAATATGGAGTTTAAAAACAGGCAGTCATTTTGACCACCCATGGTCGTTTTAGGTAGTAGTGAAATCCCGGTCGTTCTAGTGCTAGCCACCTCTGCCAAGTTGTATGAGTGAATTGGGTTGGGGCTGGACCTGAGCTGGGTTGTGGGTGGACCTAGAGGTGGAGCTGGACTAGGACAAACTCCAACCATTGGCTCTACAGTGAGCAGCCTCTCGACAGAAACTGAACAGTCACATGACGTGGGCACAGGCTCCACCAGCATTGGCTGTAAGTTGAATTGGTGATATGAAACCTATTTTTGGTACAGAAATGTCAAGATTTTTGCGTATTTGGGGTTTTCAGAAACGTAAAATGCGAACATTTTATTCTGGCGACTGGGTTGTTTTGTTTTTTTTCCCAACTAGAACACTACACCATTGGTATCTACTGAACAGCCCTGCAAATGCAAAACTGATGCGAAAGTGGTACCTCGAGCATCATAGTTTGAAGCGGAGGTCACTGACCAAGCTGCTGTATTTCACCATCAAAAGCACCTAAATAATTGTCTTTAGGTGCTTTAAGCATAAAAAATAATTGGTTTCTCCACTCCCAACCTGCCAGGCCTCACTGACACTGCCACCACTCGCAGAGCATTGACCATAGCGCATGACTCCTGCCACCCTCTGAACCAATGCTTCACCCTCCTCCCCTCTGGGCGCAGATACAGACAACCATTCTGTAAGAAAACACGCTTTGAGAGGTGTTTTGCGCCCTCAGCTGTCACTGCCATAAATGGCATGGGAATACACTGTAACAGATTTGTGTGGTTGCGCTGTTCTTGTTTGTGTATACCCTGTTTTGAGTGGTACTTGTGTACAGACTGTGAAAGCAAATGTCCTCTTTAGAGGACAATAAAGAATGAGTCTGAATCTGAAATGTGAGTTAAATGAAATTGTTTGGTCTTACAGATCAGTAAGAGAGCGCAAATGAGACAGGTGCAGTAATTCTTCCTTACAACTGAATTAAGCGACCCCCCCCCCCTTTTTGTGGAGGGGTGGGATTTCCCCCGCTTTTTCCTCATCAATTGTATCTGGCCAATTAGCCTACTCTTCCGAGCCGTCCCGGTCGCTGCTCCATCCCCTCTGCCAATCCAGGGAGGGCTGCAGACTACCCCAAGGCTCCTCCGATACATGTGGAGTTGCCAGCCACTTCTTTTTACCTGACAGTGAGGAGTTTTGCCAGGGGAAAGCGCCTGGGAGGATCATGCTATTCCCCCTCAGTTCCCCTCCCCCCTGAACAGGCGCTCCGACTGACCAGAGGAGGCGCTAGTGCAGTGACCGGGACACATGCCCACATCAGGCTACAGACACAATTGGCCGCAGATACGGCCAACTGAAAGTCCCTCCCCTTAGTTCAGGGGTCCCCAATTACTTTTCATAGCGGGCCACTTTTGGGGCCACTTTTAAAACCACGGGCCACTCAACCTCCAGCAGCATGTTGTTCGTTAGTTTGTTTTGGTGTCGATACGTTGCAGGTATTATAATTTAAACAGAGATTTTTCATCTATTTTTCGATATATTACTAGTCTTACTTTTACTAAGAAATGAATTTTTTTTTTTTTGGTAGGGAAATAAAAAAAATTCTTCCTTCTGGCATTTCTCCAAAAATTCTCGCGGACCATAAATCAACCCGTCACGGGCCGGACGTGGCCCGCGGGCCGCCTATTGGGGACCCCTGCCTTAGTTGCTGTTGCTATGCCCATCAAGCTTTTCAGAACCATCCAGGAAGTAGCCGGAAAACCCCAAAACATCAAGGAAGAAATCAGCGCATTCCCAGAGAAAATACGTGATGTATTTTGGAGTAATTCATCCTTAATATTATCCCGTGAAAGGCAGAAGGGGTTACAGTACACAGGAGGGATACATTGAGAATATTAAAAGTAAAACTGAGTTGCGTGGACTCCGCTTCCAGGTGGGACTGTAATTGAGGGTGAAGCTTACCGGTCGCAATCAAAAAATGAATGAAAAACCCCATCAACTAATTCTAAAACACATTGTGGACCAATTGTTCTCTTGCACTGTAGAATAAGTTAAATATTTCAGCTATTATTGGTATATTTTTAATAATCCATTGTCAACATCACCATATTATAGTGTTGATTTTGGCCAAGGTTCCTCATGGCGTTCTTTTATCCAGGCTTTTTCGGGGGTCCTGTATGGGTTCCTGGGGGTCGCAGGGTGGCCAGGGACATGGCCCCGGGGCCGGAGGAACCACCCCATGATTTTTTGTTTTTACCTTAGGACCAGAACCAGTATTTTAAACAAAATAAGGCGAAAGAGATGCCTCTGCGGGCTGGATGACTTTTTTTGAACATCCAGTCCCCACCTGGAGCTCACAGAGGGGGAGAAACATTTAAAATAGGCCGGATATGAGGAGGTCAGACTGGCTAGAGACCATCCCAGCTGACCCTTCCCGCGGGTCTTTATGCTCTGACATTAAAGGTGGAACCTGGCTAACCTGTGACTAGCACAACAAAGTTATGTTAGTGGGTTAGCTATCATTAGCTATCATTAAATTAGGTATCGCTGGCCACAGACTAAGCTGGTTACGTTCAATTTTATTTTGTTAGTCAGTAATACGTTCATATGTTTATAATGGTAGTATTGTGTGAGTAAAAGTAACAGTAATAATATGTTAGCTATATTAGCTATCAATAATAGCTAGTAGCAAGCTTAGCTTGGAGCAGACAGATATTTTTCTTGCTTTTGGATGGATTAAGCTGGCCATGGGGTCTGCTATACTGCGAAATCCATTGCCGACATTGCGCTTCTTGCGTTCTGGGTTTTGGGAAGGGAAAGAAAATGACACCCCCTCCAAACTTTTCAGATATCTAGTATCTGATTTGCAGATCCCATAGGCACACCGTTTCAGCATTTCGCTGTCTGTTTGAAAGCTTGACGGACCTCCCTCACATAGAAAACGTTGCTAAGGTAGTATTGGACAAGCACCGCTCTGGGGCGGTACTTTGTGAAAGGTCAATTGCGTCTGTAGGGACGCCCGACCAAGCTGGCGGTAATACAGGGATTCGAACTCCAACGGAATAGACTGCCACACCACCCGAATTAAGTGATTTTCTGACCGCTAGATAGCATACAGTAGTGCTGCAGAGATTCCAAAACACACACTCACAGCTAGGCCGCTCCTCGCCCCTTCCTTCCTGTCTCATCATGCTCGCCGTCCATTAGTTCAGCTATGAATGGTGCTCACAATCGACTAAAAGGTGCGCTTTGCTGGATCAGAAAACCAAACCATGAGCTGAAAGTGAAGGAAAACAGTAGACTAGGGTGTGGATTCTCAGTGGGTTCAGCCGCACTATCAATCGCTTCACATTACAAGGAGTCATTTGATTCACTGTTGATAAAAAAAAAAGTTGCTTAATGCATCTTTAATGCACACTACATTAACAATTCATATGTGTTAAATCTCAACTGAATGTCTTATGTAGTCAATTGCAGTCGTCCATCCTGTCAATAATATACCTCTTGACTTCATCATCAAGGATTTTATCAAATCATTCACACATTTTTATGTGCTCATGTAATCTTATTTATCAGTTACTATAACACCTCAGTACATGCATAAATGCGATGTCTTTTAAAGAGCAAGACTGGCTTTTGATCAAGTTTATTTATCCATGAATAAAACACTTGAACAATCTTTAAAAGTTTCAGGCACTTTGGAATATGATAACAGTGAAGGCAGAATTAAGTGTTACTCCAGAATCATTTTTAAAAGTCTACTGATTTGATGACAGAAAACATTAAAAAATGTGCATCCTCAAGACATAACATGCCAAAACATGAGATAAATGTTGAGCTAATGTAAAATAGCTAAGGATGAGTTTCCTATTGTAATCTATGTGTGTACTGTATATGTGCCCATTTGTAAAGCATGCATTATCTGCTTTAAATTACAGAAACGTACAGTATTTAGTTAACAAATTGTAATGACTGATGATGAATAAATTTATCCTTTACCCTTTAAATGTGACACTGCGAGGCTTTAAACAGAATCGAATACATGAAGGCTTTGCCATTTGTGAATTATTACCACCAAACTGCACTGACCTTTATTCACTAGTAGAACTGCTACCAGTAGAAACTAATTACTCCATTTCTATCAAAATAATTCACATATGCCTCCAGAAACGGTCTGCACGGCATCAAATCTCCATTTGTCAAATGTTACACATGCATTATTTTATTCTCTTTTTTCTTTCTTAAATCTTAATATAAATGTATTTTATAGATGTTATAGTTGAACCGATGGCTGTTCGTTTGACGAATAATCGCGACTCCTCGGGATAAAGTCACTGTGCAAACTTTACAGTGTTTTGCACTGTATTTTTGAAAAATTGTTTTAGGCCACAATTTGACACATTTTCAAGGTTAACGCTCCCTAAGATTACTCCAGTTCAACAGCAGTCCAAGGGTAAATCAAATGAAAACCCTCAAGATTGGAAAATTCTCTTTGTATTCTGACAGTGAAATTGAAATTAGAGATGTTTTACTAAGAAAAGCATATGTTATCCATGTAAAAAAGCTATAGTAAGCACACAATGACACACCACAGTTACAGAAGATCCTAAGAACTGTATTTGATCATATCTTTATGTCCATTTTTTTTGTTTTGTTCCAATACTACAACAGGCAGGGTAGTTCCGATGTCCGTTTTAGATTTGTGTCTTTCATCAGCTATATCTCAGGTGAAAAAGTTGGGCTGAGTCTATTCAAGCAGAGTGATTGATAATGTGTTCCATCATTGTTATTGTCTGATGTCACATCACACACACACACACACACACACACACACACACACACACACACACACACACACACACACACACACACACACACACACACACACACACAAACTCCAGTTGCTTCAGTGGTGTCCTGGAGTTTGAAAAAGGCGCTGCCATCAATGAACCACATAAATCACATTTCTAGATCCAGACAGAGGTCTTTCCATTTTTTACAATGGTCCCAGCTTTTTCCATGGCCAATTTAGGCCGTGCTCCTTGTTTTTCCTGGACCGAGTTGACACGGTTTTGCTCTGCCATTGTGCCCCCAGACACAGGACTACTGGTTCTGGAGGTTGGCTGGTTGTTTTTGGTATTGTACGTTTGAAATGCCATATCAAGCTGCTCTTGGGCAACACGTAAGTGACGGTGCAGGCTGGCCAGGTCAGAGGGGATGTTCTCATCTGGGCTGGTGCACTGTTGCTCCTGAGCCACATTGGTCATGTTCTGCTCATGTGTGATGAGGCTGTTGGGAATTCTGTTGGGCTTGTCTGACTTCATGACAAGGTTGTACCCTGGAGGGGATCCTGGAATGTTACGAGAAAATGGGAAGCCATATGATGTCCGCCGGCTCCTGCTCCTCTTATGGCGAAGGGTGTCCCGAAAAGTACCGATACCTAAGTGAAGCATCTCGCACACATTCAGGAGTAGACAGAGGCAGCTGACTACATACATGATAAGAAGGAATATCGTTTTCTCCGTGGGCCTAGAGATGAAGCAGTCCACTCGATGGGGACAGGGGACCCTGTCGCAGACATATGAGGGGTTGACACGAAAACCATACAGGAGATATTGGCCTGCGAGGAAGCCGATTTCAAAGATGGCTCTGGACATGAGCTGAAGGACATAGATCCTCATAAGTCCCTCTTGCATAATTTTTCGCCGTCCATCGTGTTTCTGCGTTTCCTGGCTGGGTACCGGCTCAGGTTTTGCCACCTGCACCTCCAGTGTATCCTCATAGATCATTGGTTCAGCATCATCATCCTCATTTTCCTCTAAGACATGCTCCATAGCATGGCTCTCTCTCCATCGAGTGTGAGGTGGCTTCCTACGGAGCCGGTGGTGCTTCTGGTGCTCCACCTCCGAGGTGCGGGCTATTTTGTGGATGGCGTAGCCCAGGTACATGATGGAGGGGGTGGAGATCATGATGATCTGGAAGACCCAGAAGCGGACATGCGAGAGGGGAGCGAAGGCGTCATAGCACACGTTGTCACAGCCAGGCTGTTTGGTGTTGCAGATAAACTTGCTCTGCTCGTCCGAGTAGATGGACTCGCCCCCGACTGCTGTGAGCACGATGCGGAAGATGATGAGAACCGTCAGCCACACTTTCCCTACGAAAGTGGAGTGGTTGTGGATCTCTTCTAGGAGACGAGTGAGAAAGCTCCAGCTCATGTTGGTTTCACAAGCTGTTCAACTAGAATCTGTAAAGACAAATAGAAGAATTGGTTAGCACTTAACCGAACACAGAAAAACAAAGACACAAATCACAACAGAGTGATGAATAATGTGCCTATTAACAGGAGACGCTTGGGCAATTTGTAATATTCTTTAGTTAAAGTTGTAATGAACCAACATTCACTACAAATGTTACTCTGGAGCAACACACCTACTGTGCATTTTCATTTCTTGTCACAATTACGAATTTGCTTTGCAAGGCTATCTTTTCTATGAGCAATAAAATAACTAAACTTAAGATTGTATTTTCTGGGCACCACCTAAATTAAGTCAAATGGAGGAAATTCAGGTACCGTGATCCTTTTTTTTTGTGGCTTTTACCCTCCCCCCTCTTTTTCTTCCCAGTTGTACTTGGCCAATTGCCCCACACTTCCAAGCCGCCCTGGTCGCTGCTCCACCCCTTCTGCCAAGCTGGGGAGGGCTTCGGACTACCATATGCTTCCTCCGACGGCACGGTGGCGCAGTGGATAGCGCTGTCACCTCACAGCAAAAAGGTCCTGGTTTGAACCCCGGGGTTGTCCAACCTTGGGGTCATCCCAGGTCATCCTCTGTGTGGAGTTTGCATGTTCTCCCTGTGTCTGCGGTGGGATTTCTCCGGGTGCTCCGGTTTCCCCCACCATCAAAAAGACATGCATGTTAGGGATAATACTCCTGTCTGTGCCCTTGCAGGAGGCATGACAAGACGAACTGGAGTTGGTCCCCGGGCGCTGCACGGCAGCTGCCCACTGCTCCTAGCTACACAGCTAGGATGGATTGAATGCAGACCATAATTTCCTTACGGGGGTTTCTGTAGTGTTGGATGGTGCACAATCACGAGGAGGCAGGTCGGATTAGAACGGCCGTTTACGTAACTCAAGGATCATGTGGGCAGCCATCCTTGCGTTTCCTTTCTCACGTCAAAACAGGAAACAGCATATTCACATAGCACCACCTAGTGGTACAAGAGGGTAACATGAATGTCAATATAAACAGAACACAACAGTTTCCCTGCAGTGGGTTTTCTGCAGGTGCTGCGGTTTCCCCCACCATCAAAAAGACATGCATGAAGGTTTAATACTCCTGTCTGTGCCCTTGACTGAGGCATGGCAAGATGAACTGGAGTTGGTCCCCGGGCGCTGCATGGTGGCTGCCCACTGCTCCTAGCAACATAGCCAGGATGGGTTAAATGCAGAGAAAGAATTTCCCTACGGGGATCAATAAAGTAAATCAAATCAAATTCGATACATGTGGAGTCATCAGCCACTTCTTTTCACCTGACAGTGAGGAATTTCGCCAGGGGGATGTTGCGCGTGGGAGGATCATGCTATTCCCCCCAGTTCCCTCACACCCTGAACAGGCACCTTGACTGACCAGAGGAGGCACTAGTGCAGCAACCAGAACAGACACATACCAACATCCGGCTTCCCACCCGCAGACACGGCCAATTGTGTCTTTAGGGACACCTGACCAAACCAGCGATAACATGGGGATTCGAACTGGCGATCCCCTTGTTGGTGGACAATGGAATAGACCGCTATGCTACCCGGACGCCCTGTTCCCATTATCCTTCTTATTTTGTTTTTTTATTTCAACTGCTGCCTTACTTGTAAGTAGCCTTATAAGTAGCTGTTTATTTAGTGTGCTAATAAAGCACAACGACAAATCAGTTAACTTTGTGAGTGTCTCACAAACCATACTATCAAGCACAGCAGCACAACAGCACGGTCAGGGAGCCTGGTAATGTAGATGACACCCGTTTTACATAGTCCAAGACAAAACAAAGGCTTGTGTTGACCATGCAAGGCCATTGTGTGACATCCTCCTAGCCCATCCAGCAGTCCTACATGTACCATGCAGCACATCTGATTAAGTCAGTGTTTGGTGTGTATGTCCGGCCTTTGTCTAAGTAATGAGATATATTAGACAAATGTTATAATTATGTGAGCAAGTTGAAATGGCAGAAATGTTAAGCGGGAGATGAAATAAATCATTACTGTCGGCCGCACATACACCCCTCTTTTTGTAAATTTTTTTTGGGGGATTTTCCCCCCTTTTTCTCCACAATTGTACTTGGCCAATTACCCGAGCCTTCCGAGTCATCCTAGTTGCTGCTCCACCCCCTCTGCCAATCCGGGGAGGGCTGCAGACTCCCACATGCTTCCTCTAGTACACGTGGAGTCACCAGCGGCTTCACTTCACCTGACAGTGAGGAGTTTCGCCAGGCGGATGTAGCACGTGGGAGGATCACGCTATTCCCCCCAGTTCCCCCTCCCTCCTCGAACAGGCGCCCTGACTGACCAGATGAGGCGCTACTGCAGCGACCAGGACACATACCCACATCCGGCTTCACACCCGCAGACACAGCCAATTGTGTCTGTAAGGACGTCCGACCAAGCCGGAGGCTTTTCGTAATCTTAAATCTCATCTGGTTACCGTTTGAAATCATTGTAAATTTAAACACCACTGAACCTCTCGGGTCACAGTGTCCTGACTGTGTGCAGGAGCCTTCAAAAAGGTGAAGCTATTCTAAAAACTGCACTGTATTTACACTGTATTTACAGATACCACAGTCTGTTTCTAAATATGTTCTGCACTCAGAGTTTCCCCTTAGTAAAACTGCTTGAACACTTAGCATCACAGAGCAGGTGTTAAAACTCTTAATGACCAGAAACCAGGAAGCTGTCATCTGCCGGGGCATGGTCCATTTCATAAGCTCAGACTAAGCGGCAGTTGTTTCTTGGCACGGTGACATTAAATCCACTAAGAAACTTTTATTATAAACACTCACACAGTTTAATGGTGTATTTTGAAGTAGGATGTTGTCTAACTGTATAAGGAGAATGATAGGTTATGTGTTGCACTGAGGACCATACAGAAAGCTTTGAATGACAAGAGGGTCAGGACCCTGTGGCGGAATCGGAGTCAGGGAGGACCGTCGGTGTGTTCCTTTTGATTTTTAGTGAATTTCTTGTGGTTTCTCAGTCAGCTGCGTAGATTAGGTTTGAACAACTGTTTAGACAGACCCGTGTTACAGCACAACAACAAGGGGAAGGCTACTGCAGGATATTATGTGACGAGGGGAGGCTGGGATCAAGTGGCAAAAGTTGGGAGTATCAGCTGCTTCCGGCCCATATTTCCCCTGCCACAAATTCTGGTACAGGAACAACCAGGAGCATGTCAACCAAACCAAAATGTCAAAAACGACGTTATCTTTTTATTTCTTCATCATTATGTAAATCTCATTTAAGTCCGCCCTCTGAATTTGAACCATTATTTGTCATTTTCGTCATCTAAAAATGCTATCAACTGTACGAAAGGCTTTTAAGAAAGTCTCCGAACTTTGATTATTCGATATCTTTGTCAGTGTCTGACTTTATAGATAGTGTTGTATAACGTTTAGAGCATGGACGTTAAGTACATTTTCAGTCTTTTTTTGTCAATACTGGGAGAGGTAAAGCTCCCAAAGCTTTTATATACAACCCAATAGTGCTGGGTGATATGGAAAATATTATCATAATAATCACAGGGGATTTTTCACGATATCAATAAATATCACAATATCTGCATACATATGCAATTTTTTTTTTAAATACCGTATTTAAGAATCCAACTGAAGTTCATCACCTTAAACTGATTGGTAAAGTAAAGTATAATATGGGACCAAAATTAGTTTTCAAAAAATACTCTCTCAAATATTTCAGTCCTGATTTTTGTGAGAAATTTTAGGTAATAGATTCTCATTGTCATTAATTCAGACAGCAAAATTGTGCATCACAAGATGACAATATCCAAGTTTCATCCTGATACAATACCACCGACAGATGATAAATAATGCTTTTTGAATTATTGCCCATCCATACAGTCCCATAAGATTTCCTTTATGGTCCCTTGTGTCTTGCAGTACACCAGTAAGGTTTTTCAGATGTTTGCCTACTACCTTCACCGTTCATATCCCTCCATACACATAATTTTAATTATATTAATAAATGTTCATAACAGCTAAAATATGGGTAGAATGGTGAATTTAAAGAAAAAATTAGTTATGAGATTAAGGGGGATATAAAAATCCATGCGGTCATCTTTTTAGAGGTCAGGGAAGCTACATGGAAGATAATATAGTGTGGTGTGGTCTCCTGGAGGCTTCAGAGGCAAGTGGAGCTACACTGAGGAAAACAACAGTGCCTCGTTCTGCAGACAGACACATCACGGCGGCGGCGTCGGATGTGTTGTTTCCCCTGCCATCTGAGAGAACAGGAAGAGGCTCGCTGACCCGCCACGAGGCCTCCCCTCCAGACCCGGGGCCCCAACACTTATGACACTGGGGAGGGGCACAGCCACATGGAAACAGATGGCCTCCACGTTGGGCAAACTCACGTCTGCCTAAGGATGGCGTGACAGGAGGGTTGGATCACTTGGTTTTTTTGGTTTTTTTTTCTCTCTCCTTGGTTACTGAGGTAAAAAAATTTTCTGGACTATTTAATGTCTGTTTCATATTAACAAAGACATAGGAACAAGTACTGTCGCTATATTACACTGCAAAAAATACAAAAAAAGGGAACATTTTTTTTGCAAGAGCAGGTTCACAGCTATTTTTCAGCAGAATCTTATATTAAATAGTCTGGTGAGTATTTTTCCACAATGCAATACCCTTCATTGAACGCAATGCATGCTGCCTGCAAAAATTTACCATATCAGAAAGACGTTCAGACCTCGTATAGAGATTTTTTCCTTGCATAAAACTATGGTGTCTGTAAATTATGGTTGTTTTCAATATTACTGGCATTTTCCAATACATGGTAAGCTTTCTGAGCTGCCGCTTTGACCTTTTTAGAGCTTTAAGTGGATGAGACATAAGCAGTAACCAACATCTGTGGACAGAAAACATATCACAAATCACGCCTCGCGGAGCTTTAGGTTATGTTTTAGTGCCGTCTGCTCTCCTTTAAGTTGCATGGTAAAACGTACAATATTTTCAAGATGAAATCATATTCCGAACTGCTAAACATACGATCTCAACAGTTGACATTTCAAAGTCAAAATATGAATCTGAAACCTTTCACAGTATTAACTAACTTTTTGCAGAGGAGGCGTTAAATCAAACAGACTCAATTCAAACATAAACAGGAGCTTGCGAGCAGTAAGCAGTCCAGAGCCTGACCGGCATGCAACGTTGTACCATGCAACATGCAACTGCAACGTGCAACTACAACGATGCAACGATAACGCAAAATGAGTACGCGTTGTAGAGTTTCAGCAAGAAATGTCTGCAATGTCAACAACAGAACAAACCCACCTTGAAAAGTTGCCCACTCTTTGCCCATCCTGAAGGTTGTCCATATCTCCTCTGCTAACCCTAAGTGTGCCATGCATATGCTGATCCTTGAAACTGTGACTCCATCCTGGTGAGCTGGCCCTCGTCCTCTAACCGCTTTGTCCCAAAACGGAAAAAATGAGAATCACTGATCAAACTTTTTAGGCTCGACGATAACACTTCTTGCCTTTCCCCTTCTCTACGGAGAAGTTAAGTCTCGCTGCTGTATCTGCCTCACATTCTGACTCATGTCTGGTTTCTATTACACCAGCCTCCTGCCCAAGAAGGATGTTTAAAAAAGAGAGGGAGAAAAAAAAATCCTCCTCTGGCAAGTGACCCTCATCCAAAGGGTCAGACTTTAGGATATCTCACTGCAGAATGAGATGAACACCCAACTGAGAGAGCCTATTAATCACAACACAGTCAACCTCCCTCCAACCCAATATGCAACACTGGTAAGACAGATGATGAGCCTCTCTCACTCTCTCTCTCTCTCTCTCTCTCTCTCTCTCACACACACAGTTTCTACTCTCTCACACACACACAAACTCACAGACTCTGTCTCTCTCTCTCTCTCACTCGCACACACACACACACACACACACACAACTCATGCACTCTCTGTCTGTCTGTCTGTCTCTCTGTCTGTCTGTCTCTCTCTGACATGGCCTTGGCTCAGGTGAGTGCTGTCAGACAGGTAAATGGCCACCTCTTGACCAAAAGCAGCATGCACTGAATAAATGTAAAGTACGAAAATCGAGAATTCTGCATAACTTGTTTCTATAAATAGCTATCTTTCTCTCTCTCTCACTCACAAACACACACACACACGTACACTCAAACACACACAATCACACACCACTACAGTAAACACAGATTAACAGCCTCGATATTATCTGTCAATTACATAATTGTTTACAGTTGGATGGCAGTTATAAAAAAACAAAGAAAGTCTTGGGGGGCTTTGAGGACAAAAGTGTCACAGAGACATAAACCACCTTGCCTCAGTGCAGATCCGCTACAGTGCGTCCAACCAGTACGCTCAGTCATATCAAGTGTCATAATATTTAGACCTTCCATCCAGGCAAATGGCCAGATATGAGACCAGTGGACAGGTAGCACTCTGCGCTCCCACTCCGTGCCTTTTCCGACTTGGTGTTTATACTGCAAGCTTTCACCTTGGTCTGCAGTGCACAGTAGCACACACTGTTACTTAAGGCATGTGTCAGATTTTTCCTGCGTAACAAGAATAACAGCGACACAGGGAGATGTGTTGTGGCTGTATCTCATTCATAGAGTGTGTATGTGTCTTTGTGTGTCCCGGCACATAAAAATACCCCAACATGATTTTTGTTTCATAGTTCCCAACCTTCCTTTGACCAGGAGGGATGAGATGAAGTGCAGGAGAGGAGGTTATAAATGAGATTAAACTTGGTGATAAATATCTCCCCGACTTTATTGTGTGCCAGCCATTGCTCTCCTAGTAAGGGATCTATGCTTAGCTACTTTTATTGGACAGTATATAAACTGTTTAGTGTCAGGCTCACATTAATAACACATGTCTGGTCATTGTCACAATGACCATATTACCATAATGTTACCTGCACAATGCTTTTAATAACTGTTAATTATGACTTGAATAATTATGCATAATGAATAATGAGGAAAGAAAAATGATGTTGTGAAATACAATAACGATCAAGTCGTCATTAATGTTCCAATAAATAACAAACCATATTAACTGACTTAATGGCAAGTTCCCTTTTCTTGTAATCAAGATGCAGAGGACCAGAATCAAAGAACTTGGGTGTCCATCTTTGGGACTCGCGAGGTAAATAACTGGATGATAATGTGGCTGCAGCGAGAATGGCTTGTAAGTGTGAGTCTTAACAAGCGAGCGAACAGTCTTTGCCATTGCATTTAGTTCTCATTCTGTTTGAGGCGTCTGCACGCTGACTGTCCACTGAATCTGAAAGCTCGCCAGCTGGGCCTGCAGGACCCATCGTCCGGAGGCCTCGCCTCCAAACATCGCCTCCTCATCTGACTGAGGAGATGTGGCATAGCATGGAGGGAGAGGACAGAGGGGATGCTGCTAGAGCCACTGGAGCATTTGGGGTTCAGACATGTGTTGTCCCCAAGGGACAGACTGTCACGTGTCTCAAAGTTGCATCGCATGTCCCTTCCTCCAAAATCTTGCCGTCATCCAAAAGACACAGATGGTCAAGTTAAGACTGCTGGTAAATGAGCATTAGCGTGATTTAAATTCAAACGCCATTTATTTTCCTCGACGGTCGTGACAGTTTCCTCGCATAGGGTTACAGTTTAATTAGTGGATTATCTACAGTAGGTCTTACTCTGTAGGAATGGGAAAAGCTTTGATGCTGATGAACCCTACCAGAGAAACAGTCATTATACTTTAAATTTTGGAAAGCTTGTTGCTCAAAACAGGAGCAATGCTGCTGGAATGAGGAATCCTTTTCTTAGCAAAATCATATGCATTATATCTTTAAAAATTTGAGCACATTGAGAATAATATTAATAATAATAATGATAATAATGATAATAATAAACTTTATTTATATTGCACCTTTCTGAACAATGTTACAAGGTGCCTTACACAGCAGGATAAAATAATGCACATAGTCAATGGCATCAAATAAGGGAAGTTTAGTTGGTTTCACTAACTGTTTAATCCCAAATTATAAATCAGGGTAAAACAGGCTAAATAATTTGACTTTAACCCTCATATATGGTTCATTAATCAGCAATGACTGTACTGTTCATCACTCACATTAACAATATTGAGATATAACAATATTAAGGTGTAAGAGTTACATTTTAAAACAGGTCATTTTGACCCAAACAGAACACGAGGGTTAATATTTTAGTATATGTATTGCGGAAGCAATACACGAGGGTTAATGTAACAGCTTGCCCCCCAGTTTTTCTTCCCATTAGTAATTGAGCTTGACATATGATATAATATCGTACATCAGAATATGATATTACATAAAAGTAATCCAAGCAAGCACAAGATAACATCAAAACAAGATCAAGAAAAGGTGAATCAGTTGATCTGGATACAATGTTCATTGAGAGAAATGTTTAGACTGAAGCTGTCACTTAGATGAGTGATGAAAGGTAACTGTTGATAAACATTGTATCCAGATGAACTGATTCAACTTTCTTTGATTTTTCTTACCTGGATTACTGAGCATGCATCAAGACATGCCAAAACAAGGAAATTAAAGGCAAATAGTTGTGAATTTCTATTTCTGAATATGACAATCCTATGTCCCGAAGCCTTGGGAGTGTGACCCATGTTGGACCACTCTTCCAGGAGATCATCATCACATTTCCATTTAAAGCATTAATTCATAGATTTACTGATACCAAGACAAGTATTATTCAACGCGCGAATCGATTTCTAATATTCAGTTTACTGAGGGTGTATCTATCTTTAAAACAGTAAGATAGGTCTGTGGTCTCTATGTCTCTATTAGAGTAATGTCAAAGAGATGTAAGACTTATTTTGTTTTATGAAAATCTTTATTACCTAGATGTAACATCCAACAAAATGTGGATGAAAGGCAAATCAGCAGACTGTACCTTTTATGGATTTATTTCCACAGAAAGTGGGAAAGAAAAGATGTTTGCAGCCTGTTACCATGGAGAACCAACAGAAAAGGCCAGTCTTTGCAGAACCGGACAACCTAAGTAAAAAAAAAAAAGAAGAAAAAAAAGTACTGTGACAGATGTAGGCATTGTCAGTATCAGATTGGAGACACAGCTGAAGAGGAGCTGGTTGGGAGCACGGCTGAGTGTTTAATAAATGATCCACCGGTTGGGGGATGTCATGGAGAGCTGAACATCTTCACACAACTCTCCTCGGTCCTCGCCAATGTCATCCCAAGAGTTTTATCTGCATGCATTAACTGAACAAAGTTGATGCGAGCAGACTTGGGGCTATGGAGGTCTGTGTTTATGTAACAGATCAAGCTCGATCATGTGACTTGGATGCGGCGCCCCCGGAGAAAAGAGTGACACAAGATGCCAGAGCAAAAGCATGCAACATGGTGTTAGCTTCTCCTCCCTCCTCTCCCTTACCACTCTCAACCAACGGCTCTCACCAGGCCCGTGGAGGGGTGTCCCATAGGCTGCCTGAGAGTAGTGGCAGTCCTATCTCATTTGTTCATTTTTCTCCCTTTTCTGCTTTCAAGCCAAGCCTATCCTACCCCCTGGGTGAGTGCGTCCCGTGCCAGTTCGACTAACGCTGAACTCCATTGGAGCGACTGCAATGAAAAGGCTTGAGGTGGATGCCAACATCACCCCAGAACAACTTCCCTCAGCTACAACTGTACATGCATCTCCACAAGAGAGCAAGGGAACTTTCACTCGATGTGTACTTTACAATATGTGACCACTGTGGGGCGGCTAGCTCGATAGATTTGGTTATACATTCACATTTAATGTTCTTTTAACATTTGCCGCTACTTAGCACATCAATACTCTGCAGACCAAGCGGGTTTGGTTTCTTGGGTCTGGTGAGAGAAAATTTGAAAATACAAATTCTTCCCTGACTAAAGGTTGTTCATTTCCTGACATGCCAAATTAAAGAAGAAAAAAAAGCAGATAAAAATAATTTCTACTTGCTGAATGTACGCATTAGATTAAGTATAATAGGGCTGGGTGCAGTTACATACATTGAAACATCAGTACACAAGAAAAACCAAAACAATATTTTTGACAATTTCAAATAAAGACGAAAGCATAAAAGTCTCATTACTTAGCAGGTTTTGGTTTTACAAGTCAAATCAAGTCAAATTTATTTATATAGCACATTTAAAACAACCACAGTTGAACCAAAGTGCTGCACAAGCTTAAAATACAATATAAAATAAGTGACACATATGAATATAAAATATATGTAAAGAAGACATAATAAAATAAAGAATATAAAATGTAAACAATAAAACATAAGAGTAAAAGTATATTTGCACAATAAAATCACACTGTCAAGCTCAACTTGAATTGAATGCCAGTGACACACCTGAGATACTCTGAGATATGCGCTAGTAATACAAATATTATTCTGTGCATCCTCTCTCCATACTTGTGCTTGGGGACATTTTACATAAGGCACAAATGCTCATTAGAGGAGCAACTAAGAAGAAAAAAAAACTCTAAAAAATCTCTCAATTGGATGACATGAGCTGAAAATATGTCTAATTTTTGTTTGCACAACTTGTGAAGCAAAGTAAACTGTAATAAAAAGCATGTACTGTGTGTACTTTGGGTTTCAGGCCCCAGGAAATAATGCATTGAATCAACACTGTCGGTTGAAAGGCACACATGGTGCACGGCAAAACAGCATTTAACTAAATTGTAATGTAAATGTCTCTTTTATAGCTCCCAATCATGATTCAGTATTACCTGCAAATCTGATCCGATGAACAAAAAGAGTTTAAAAGGTCTATGTTGTATCAAGCATGTAGATAGATAGATGGATTGATAGATATATTATGTGGCGCTTACTAGCTTCTGATGCACCCAGGTCAATACAGCCAAAAGGTTTATGAAATCTTGTTTAACCTTCCTCTCTGCTGTTATTTTCACGCTCTCGGGATGGTGAACTTTTCGATCAGGATGGTACACCCCACCAGGAGCACTACCCTTTCAAATGAACAAAACAGCAAAGGCTCGCTTGAGGAGCTGTAGGGTCTTAATCTTTGACATTATCTTGTCAAAACCAGCCATGTCATTAAGTGATTTGGGGCAAGCCCAAAGGAGCAGCAGACCTAGTCAGGGTCATTTGGGATACCAGGGATATGTTTACTGGCGGTCCTTCTTCCAGACGCCTTGGTTAGCAGCATTGCCCTTTTCCAGCACTTACAAACAAGAAGACCCACCAACTCAGTGAACTCGAGACACTGGTCATCTAATATTCATGTCAAAGATGTGCACTTTGTTCTGCGGTTTTGCAGTTTCAGCAACATAATTGCTGAAATCACATTTTCTATATTTACAACAAAATGACTTGTCATCAGAAAAGTTAAGATGATAATAAAAAATTATGAATAAAAATGTATTTAAAGAACATCAATTTGCATTGCTTTTCTTTTGATAGAACTTTGAATGGGGATTTAAAGGTAAAATTATTATGTATTTATTTATTTATTTTTTATGGCGTCCAGGCATTTGTTATGTAGGTGTGCAGGATATTAACCACTAGATGGAAATCGTGTCCAATGGAAATGAAGTCATAGGCTGCTCCCATATTTACAAAATATGAACACATCATGAATTATTCTAAAAGTGCTCAATTCTGTGCAAATATCCTGTTACAAGTGTTGGTTTGAGGAAAAAAAGGATAAAGAAAATATCAAATATACATACGTGCTGTGCTGTAACTTTGTAACTACACTGCTGAAATTGTATTTGTAGAGAGGAGGACAGTTGTGTGGTGACGGACCGGTTTGTGCTGAGTTTAGTTAAGTAGCTCTTACTGAATGTAAGACGTGTAGGGGAGACTGCAGACAGATGCAGCACTTTTTGGATTTCTCTCAATTACTCAGATCAAGACTATTTGGACTAGACCAACCGAATTTTTATATATTAACTTACATCTGTCAGCTCATTACCCATACCATTCAAATATGATTATATATGACATATCGCTCACAATATTTATTTCAATTAAAGCTGGTTGCCGCCGAAAGACTCATGGCTTGGGGACGCCTTATTGAGAAAGTGGGGTGCCTCTTTAGAAAGCCAGTGAACCAGTCAACACCAGCCATACCAGCCTCACCCCATATGAATGAAAATTATTTGACATTGTATTTGTACAACGGATTGTGTTCCATCCGTCCATCCATTATCCGAACCGCTTATCCTGCTCTCAGGGTCGCGGGGATGCTGGAGCCTATCCCAGCAGGCATTGGGCAGCAGGCAGGGAGACACCCTGGACAGGCCGCCAGGCCATCACAGGGCCACAAATTGTATTCTTACAATGAAATTTGTCTTCTGCATTTAACCCATCCTATTGTATAGGAGCGGAGGGCAGCTGCAGTGTCCGGGGACCAACTCCAGTTCTTTACATCGCCTTGCTCAGGGGCACAAACAGGAGTATTAACCCTAACATGCATGTCTTTTTGATGGTGGGAGGAAACCCAAGCAGACATGGGGAGAACATGCAAACTCCACACAGAGGACAACCTGGGATGACCTCCAAGGTTGGACAACCCTGGGGTTCAAACCCAGGACCTTCTTAGTGTGAGACAACAACGCTAACTGCTGGGCCACCATGTCGCTCCTGATCTGACCTCTCGCCTGCAAATTTATCTTTTTTTATGGAATTGGAATAAGGTGGTGTGACACATGACGAAGTCCTTGGCCACTTCCCTGACTGTCCCTCATCTCTGGTTATATCTGATGCTCGTTCCAAAATATTGAGAGCCACCAACCCCTCTGTTAGTAACCCTGTTCCTAATCCTTAGCATACCGAGAAGCAAACAGAATACAATTTCTATTTTTAGATGATCTATTCGATGTATGACAAACAGTAATGGCTTACTATTTGCTAATGGAATACTACAATAATAATATTAGGTTAATACGAAATAATGAAATGAGCGTGTTATTATGTTATTAACTGCAATGATGAGGTACATCACAATGACCTGTGCATGTATAAATGTATACATTATAGCGTAATCTTTTTTTTTTTGTGGGAAAAAAGGCAACAGAAATTTGTATTTGGGTGAACTATCATTTTACGTTAAAGTTTTTTTTTTTTAAATTTTTTTTTTTTTTTAGGGAGTTGTTCCTTATCCGATGCGAGGGTTTAAGGACAGGATGTTGCATTTGCTGTAAAACATAGTGAGGCAAATTTGTAAATTGTGATAATGGGCTATACAAATAAAATTGACTTGACTTGACTTGTTTACCCCACAATTACTTTTTTATTTTGAAAAACACTGTTGTGTGTCTGTTAGAACATCATGTTCTAGCTAGAGACACTGACCTTGACTCATGCTGTCCATGTCACTTAGAAGTCAACAAAATAATGATTCAAACTAAGTTTTGGTTAATTCATACAAAAGATCAGGACAATATGACAAAGATACAGCTAATGAAAAAATTACTTTCATAGCTCCTTAAAACATTTTTTTCAATAAATGCAGCAGTAGATGATGTTTTTTGTGTTTTTTTTAAAATTTACTTTATTAATCCCTGTGGGGAAATTCTTTCTCTGCATTTAACCCATCCTAGCTGTGTAGCTAGAAGCAGTGGGCAGCCGCCGTGCAGCGCCTGGAGACCAACTCCAGTTCATCTTGCCATGCCTTGCTCAGGGGCACAGACAGGAATATTAACCCTAACATGCATGTCTTTTTGATGGTGGGGGAAACCGGAGCACCCGGAGGAAACCCACCACAGACACAGGGAGAACATGCAAACTCCACACAGAGGACGACCTGGGATGACCTCCCAAGGTTGGACAGCCCCGGGGTTCAAACTCAGGACCTTCTTGCTGTGAGGTGACAGTGCTAACCACTGGGCCACTGTGCCACCCAATGTAGCGAATTCAGGGGGCAGCCAGGAATTGAACCCGGATAGCCGGGACCATGGGCGACAGGGCTAACCAGTCAGCTAAAGAGTCTGACCCGTTAGCTAAGGGCTAGCGAGTCTAGTCATCCATGATCATTACACTACCCCCCTCCTCTGGGAAGCAGCATATCAGCTCCCTCACGCTTCTGGGTGAGTGCGCTCCCCTCTCCTTCGGGAAGCGCGTCCCCGCGCTTCAGCATATCAGCTGCCTCACGCCTCTAGGCCCAGGCGCTTCCAATGGCCTCACGGTTCTCACCATCCCACTTCTGACACCAATGTAGCGAACTCAGGGGGCAGCCGGGAATCCGCCGCAGCTGGGAATTGAACCCGGGTAGCCCGGACCATGGGCGACTGCGCTAACCAGTCAACTAAAGAGTCGGACCCAGAATGTGTCTTCTGTCTTCCTGGTGGAGGGAGGGTCTAACTGAGCATGTGCAGTATGAGTGTCATCACTCTAGCATGTATCTGATTGGAGGAATAAGGCTTGTTGAATCCTCCTCCAGTCTCCCTATATGTATACATATACAGTTACCTTCTGCCATAATGCTCTGCTGCTTGCCAAGTGTGGCAGTAGGTTTCCAGCTCCTCATTTTGACATTAATTGTCCTTTTCATATTACAAAATTATATTTAAATGTTCAAATGAAAAATGTGGTTAATGATCATTTAGCTGCTGATTTATTTGCACATTTCATATTTTGACTGCCATATTTTTTTGTGTGTGGCATTAGTCACACTGTGGTAACTCTGCTGTTATATCATACCCGTACCATATGAATACATTTACATTCACAGAACTCTCTGAATACTGCAGCAATTATCATGTTACTTTTGTAGATCTTACACTAATACCTTTTTTTTTTCTTTGTGCCATATTCTACAATGTAAACCACACATACAATGTGGGATTTATCAGTTATGGGTTGCATGCCACATTTGCAACATTTAGGAGCTTTTATAATGTCGGCTTTATCTTTTAACGAGGAAAAATGCTAAAAACTGATGCATGACACAACAGTGTATAAATTATTCATCTATTCCTGGTCCATCTTTAATTTCTAACACATTTTTTTGATTTTGTATAAATGTGTTATATTGCAAAACCTCGTGGAGGCGTCCAATATTGCACATTTGTGAACAAAACAAAACATGTGTAACCACAATAGAACCAAAATGTATAAAGACTGAATTAGTATTCAAGGCTTGTTTAAATCATCATTCAGATTTAACAACTTTCATCATGTTTCAGATCACATTTCCCCACGCTGGAGTCAATTTGCAGATCGGTACAATTCAAACTAGATGCAAATACTATTCTGAGTATGTATTCAAAGTGCTTTAATAAAAGGCCATAATTTGAGAGCCTCCAGAGGAGATTCTGGCAGCACAGCGAAATGCAAAGCAAAAGGCAGGACCTACCTGTCCATGGGGATACTAGTGGAGGCTTCTCTGTGCTTTACAGCTGAGCATCCTGGGCTGGCATCCAGAGACATGGTTTCGCTGCTCTGGCTTGGAAGCAGGATGTGAGAGACAATGGGTCATTTTTCTTCAAACCCCTCACCACCAAGTACAGGCAGGACACTCAGGAGTCCAGTAATCCTGCCAATGGCCCCATTGTTCCCATGCTTGTCTGCAAACCATGACCAGGGCTCAGCTAATTGTTTATTTCATCCAGGATGACTTCTATTACAACCCCAGTCATTCACCCACAAGTTAACCCTGATGTCGCTCTGGAGCTCCAGAGCCTTGTGACTTAAATTTGTGGTGTGTGTGTGTGTGTGTGTGTGTGTGTGTGTGTGTGTGTGTGTGTGTGTGTGTGTGTGTGTGTGTGTGTGTGTGTGTGTGTGTGTGTCTCTCTCTCTCTCTCTCCAAAGCGGTATTATTGATATGAATCCGTTTCACAGCTTTGGTCTGTTACCCGAATCACCCATAAAGTGTTAAGATTGAGTTCGGTTTTGGGAATTTTAGCAAATTAAACCCACTTATAACACACAGCAAAACACAGAACGAAAGACGGTTTACTCTATTAGACTCTTTTTGAAGCCTCATCTTGCGTCTGTATCACATAAGTCCTTATATTCTATTTTTCTAACCTATGTCCCAGTATTCCACACTATCATCACGAAATGTTAATTTGCTGGCCTGTCTGGGCCTGTCAGGTAAAGCTGTTCACTGAGAGAACAAGAATTGGGCAAGGTGGTAAATTGGATATTACACCTTAAACTACAGTATATAAGAAGAGAAATGGAAATTTAACTATTGTTAGACAGTTCCCCTCAGTTAATTAAATTTAACTTGCTTTTTTTAATTCCAAAATGTGTTAGGTATAGCAGCATTTTGGTATATGAATGACGCCTATAAATAATCAAATACTCCACAAAATCAAATCAAAAATAATGTATTTTGTATTTGTGTATTTCACACAAACCCAAAACAAATACTGGGATTTGTAAAGAAAATCTATCAATTAATTAAAAACAATAAATTAAATCATGAATTATGAAACAGCAGAAGCAAATCACTTTAAAAAGGAGGGAGGGGGCGTCCGGGTAGCGTGGCGGTCTATTCCGTTGCCATCCAACACGGGGATCGCCGGTTCAAATCCCCACGTTATCTCCGGTGTGGTCGGGCGTCCCTACAGTGCGGGTGGGAAGCCGGATGTGGGTGTGTCCTGGTCACTGCACTAGCGCCGCCTCTGGTCGGTCGGGGTGCCTGTTCGGGGGGGGGCACGGCGCTCACTGGGGGGGAATCCTCCCACACGTCACGTCCCCCTGGTGAAACTCCTCACTGTCAAGTGAAAAGTAGCGGCTGGTGACTCCACATGTATCGGAAGAGGCATGTGGTAGTCTGCAGCCCTCCCCGGATCAGCAGTGGGGGTGGAGCTGCGACCGGGACGGCTCGGAAGAGTGGAGTAATTAGCCGGGCACAAATGGGGAGAAAAAAAAGGGGGGGGGGGGAGAGAAAAAAGGAGGGAGACATGTTAAAAAAACAAAAACAAAAAAAAAACAGGCAAAAACGACAGCACAGCCAACTTGGATAAAACGCCACAGACTGTTTGGCCCATATGCATAAAACCCAGCAGCACACAAAGCGGTGTGGTAATCTGGACTCGTGTATAAAAGCTGCTGCAGAGACTCTACGGCGGCGTTATTGTTAGTGGTGAGCCAGCTAAAATCAACGTGTGAATTAAGTGTTACACGTCGTGTGCAACCACGACTGGCTGACTTGACTGGTCCGTGAAGCAAAACAAAACCAAAAAAAAAAAGAAGACATTTTTGTCAGCAGAACTTCATATAGAGAATGCCATTGTTTCCGGGGGCGAAGTATCTCTCATCTAATTGTGGAGACAATCTCTCCCTACACCTAATACAATAACCTCAGTGTTTGCCATGAAGCCAAATCAGTTAGGTGGAGACCGACCCTTTAAATATGGTCCAATATAGGCAGTTGAAAATGCAATGCCCAATGTTGCCTGTTAATGACGCTACAGGACAGCGCAGACACAAACTGACAAAACATGACTTATAGAGATATCCTGTTTGTTAATGGGACTGTTTTAATGTACAGAATGGTGAAGTGGAACCTTAACCATCTTGCTGGAGCTTGCGGTATTGTAGTGCAGTTTTTTTGTGAATCGCTTGTGGGACACACAAACTCAGAAGGTGGCAGTGTGGTCAAACAGGCCATGCCATGAAAACGAGGCACTGCCTGTTTATGAACCGAGGAAATGATACTGCCACACTACCGTGTGGTTCAACCTGGTGGTAAGTATTATGAATAAGGGGCCAGACTGTATACCTTCATCTAATCATCTCAAAATTAAATCCATATAGTTACAGGAGGGAGCGCCACAAATTGCATCTTCTCTACACAATCTTTTATTATAGGTGTGAGTGATGGGTGAATTCATGTAAATTGACAGCATTTGATATAGCGCTTTTCTAGTTCATACGCTAATGGCAGAGGCTGCCACGTAAGGTGCCAACCTGCTCATCAGGAGCAGTTAAATGCTCAGTTTCTTGCTCAAGGACACTTCGACACGCTATCCGCAGGAGCCGGGGACCGAACAAGCGACCTTCTGATTACTAGACGACCCGCTCTACCTCCTAAGACATGCCGACCTATTACAAATGTACAAACGTCTGATTTTGCTTTGTGGGTCCTTGGTAATGTTTGCTATGCTTGGCCCTTGTCTCCCCACCTTTAGGGCACCAGAAGTTGTCTTGGGCGTCCCAATTTCAGAGGCAGTAGACATGTGGTCCCTTGGATGTGTAATGGCAGCAGTGTCCCTGGTAAGACATCTCTACCCTTGGTGGGAAGACTTTGATATGGTAAGTCACGGCAGGCAGATAATCAGGCAGGGAAACAACGAGTTGATTCGGGGCAGTGAGAATGTAATGACAGCTCAGCTGTCCCGAGTGTCAAAACAGGCAAAAGGAAAGGAGAAGAGGAAAAACCGGCAGCGGGGAAAAGCAGCGGAAAAGGGCCAGCAGCTAGACCTGACCGTAGTCAGGCTGCTGGTGCAAAGGGGAGAAAGTGTGAGTTGGGCGTTATAGAGAGTGTTGCTGGTGAGGATAAGGTGGAGGAAATAGGGCATGGCACTGACTCTGACTGTATCTCTGTTACAGACTCACAGTCACAAATGGGAGATCTGTACTCACTAAAGAAAATTAAGGGTTTCTTAGATGACACCTTTGGAAAATCTGTGAAAGTATCTGAATACTTACCAGACACAGAAAACAAATATTGAAAGTGTGTTGACTTTGCAGAAAGTTAGTTGGTTTGGATTTGTTGGATGGAGAAAAAAAAGTTTCCGTTTGAGAAAACACATAACAGCTCTAAGGAAGATGTGCAAGGCCAATAACAAAAAGTTCTAAACAGTTAATGACTAAGTAAGTTAGGTCATGATGAGTGTGTTGCACCGGGTGATTTTCCTCTTACTGCTGCTGGAGGAGCCACTGATTCATGGAGCCAGGCAGGATGTCCATGATTGTGCACTCCAGGGCTTTCCTAGAAACTGATTTCCATCAGGAATATCACCCTACAGCACATAGTGGCTGCACCAGGATCGGGACTTGACAACGAGGTAGCTCAGCTGCCCAACATGAGGTCTACATGCCGCATGAGAGACATTTTAAAACTACACATTAAAAAAACTGAACTGTCTGTCTCCCCCCCAGTCTGTCATTACTGCACAACTCCCCCTTCTGGTGTCAAATTTTCAGCACACTTGAGAGACAGTATTTGGTATGAACCTTAAGCTTGAACCTCTTACAGCTCTATTTGGAGTCCCACCATCTATAGCACTCAATTTGTCTTCGATAAAACAGCGTGTCTTGACCTTTACAACTTTTAGCTAGGTGCCTCATTTTATTTATGTGGAAACGTGTTCTTCCCCCCCTCACACAATAGCTGGCTCAACTTGAAAAAAGTAGATGTTCACTGAAAAAACCCCAGTAAATCCTTTGACATGACCTGGAAGCCCTTCATCAAGTATTTAAATGTGGCTACCATTCACCCGGATGACAACTAGATGCCCCCCCCCCTTTGTGTGTGTGGGTGTGTGCGTGTGTGTGCGTGTGTGTGCGTGTGTGTGTGTGTGTGTGTGTGTGTGTGTGTGTGTGTGTGTGTGTGTGTGTGTACATGTTTAGCTATCCTTGTGTGGACCAAATGTCCTCATTAGGATAGCAAAACCTGAGAGCACCTACCTTGTGTGGACATTTCAGAGGTCCTCACAAGGAAAAGGGTCTATTTTAGGGTTAGGACTTGGCTTTAGGGTTACGGTTAGAATTAGGGTTAGGTTAAGGTTTGGGTTAGGCGTGTGTGTGTGTGAAATTATTTTTCCCTCTTAGTTTTTTTTTCTTTTCTTTTTTAAGAGCCAGTGGGAAGAATTTGTGTGGGAAACGTTATTGGGTTTGCCTTTCATGTGGTGTTTTTCTCTTGTAACAAGTGGGTTGGGTTGGGTGGGAGGAATTATTGGGCTAATAGGTATATGACGATTGGATAAGAGTTAATTGGAAAAGGGATTGATTACTGTTCTTGTCGCTGTTTTTCTGTTTATATACCCCACTATAATAGGTATGAAACTAGTTCAGTTGGACATTTTGTTTATACAACATTGTTTTGTATGCAACACTGGTTAAAAAGCAATAAAGATTTATATAAAAAAAACTGGATAATGGATGGATGGATGGAAATCTGTCTGAAGAGGAGCTGAAGATGACGAAGGACTATGACAGGGGAGCAGAGCATCCACACAGAAATTACCTTCCCCCCCAGAACTTGGGGGTATGTAAAAAATATGTGGTAACTCCAGTTTAGAGAAATGGACCCCACGACAATGTCTTGTCTTTTGAATTAACTTTATCTAGGACCGGCAAAACTCGACAGTACCATGCAGCAGCGCGCACTGTGAACATCCAACAAGTTGGAGGGCGTAACACACACACACACACACACACACACACACACACACACACACACACACACACACACACACACACACACACACACCGCAAACACAGCCGGTCTTTTCAAAACAAAGCTCCAAAATAAAAGCTCGAGTTACAACACCTCTCCCCCTTTAAATTCCAACATTCCCCAAATGTAAACGGACCTGCAAAACAACAACAGTAATGTTTTCTTTTCTTTTTAGTTTTGTTTGTTTTTAGCTGACGTACGCCTCAAAAATATACTGGTGTCTCAGGAACAATGTACCCGTATAACAACTGAAAAAACATGGATGATTTAGCATTCATTCTCCCAAAACTGTCCATTTAAATATTCAGTCTGTCTGGAGGTTTGCGGGTGTGCTTGTGACCTGCGCACTACCCCCGGCCCCGGGGTCCCAGCAGGACCCAGCAGTATTGTGCTCAGTGCGAGGTGATGACGATCTGGTTTTCTTCTTTTTTTTCTAATTTATGTAACAAGGGAAAGTCCTGGCTGCATTATTGGCTTTTATTTATTCATTCGTTCATCCATTTGTTTGTTTGTTTGTTAGTTATGTAAATTGTGTAAATACAACATCCATTGCATGTTGTCCGTCTTGGGAGAGAGATTTCTCCTCTGTTGCTCTCCCTGAGGTTTCTTCCCATTTTTTCCCTCCCTGTTTAAGGTTTTTTTTGTAGGGAGTTGTTCCTCATCCGGTGCGAGGGTTTAGGGACAGGATATTGTGTTGCTGCAAAACCCTCCCCTGAGGCGAAATTGTGTTTGTTATGTTGTGCTATGCAAGTAGAGATGACTTAAGTTTGAAATCCTGTTGTTACAAATAGTTTAAACTACTCAGTTGGGACTTTTTTTTTCTATTTTCATTTTATGAGCTGGGTGATAAAAAGATGAACATGTTTGAATATCAGCTGTTGGACTGGAATGTAAACTGAATAAATGTACATTTAAATGTCTCTGTCTCTCTCTCTCTCTATCTATCCCCTATCTCAAACCTCCCTTTGTTATTTTAAGCACCATTTCCTCACACACACACACACACACACACACACACACACACACACACACACACACACACACACACACAGCCTCACTGCGTCATATCACCCTTTTGCCTTGATCATTACATTGCTGCTTGTTATTGAAAGTGCCTGATTAGTATTGGTTTATAATTAGTGGAGCCCCGTCTGAATTTCATTCATTGTAAATAAAGTTTTGTTAAATGTTTAAACAAGTTAGATTGAAATACACTTGGTTAACCCGTGCACGGCACATACTTCACTGCCTCCTTATAGTTTGCTTGTTTCGCCTAAAATGGAAATCCAATGCCCAATAACCAGAATCAACTGTCCTCCCTCCGTGACTGCTTAGCTGCCACCAAAGATTGGATGTCTCCTTAATTTCCTCCATCTAAACCCAGACAAAAATGAAGTTCTCTTAATTGGTCCTGAGAACTTTGCCGCTGCAGCTGATCAGTTCATTGGTCCACTTCATTCAAACCTCTAACCTACCGCTAAAATCTTGGTATCATCTTTAACCAAAATATGTCTTTCGATCACCGCGTTACTAAACTTGCCCAATCCTGTTGTCTTCAGCTACGAAATATTGCAAAAATCAGAAATAGTTTGTCTTTTAGGGATATAAAAAATTAATTCATACTTTCATTTTCTCTCATCTAGATTACTGTAACTCCCTCTACTCTGGCCTCAACCAAGCTACTTTAAATCGTCTAAAGTTGGTTCAGAATAAAGCTTCTGGGCTACTAACTAGAACTAGTCGCAGGTCCCATATTATCCCTGTTCTTGCATCCCTTCATTGGCTACCCGTAAAATTCAGAATAATCTATAAGATCTTATTGATTACATTTAAAGCACTGCATGATCTTGCCCCCAGTTACATTTCTGATCTTCTCATTCCTCATTCCACTCCCCGACCACGCCGATCCTCAAACCTCGGTCTTTCATCCAGCCAGTCATGTACTAAATGGTGTACTGTACCTTTAAGATGAACTACGCGGTAGAGCTAGGTAACCAGGGGAAGACAATTTATGTAACACACATCCGCAGTTGAGACGTCGGTAAAGGAGTTGGCGTTCAGAGCGGGTGTCCGTGATTTGATTCCGATAAACCTAATTAAAAAGAATTAAGGTTAAGGAAGAAGTTACAAACTATAACACTTCCCTCACCCCAACAGCAAAACAAAAGGTGACCGCGCCTTTGCAGTGTTAGCCCCAAGCCTCTGGAATAATCTTTCCCTAAACCGTTAGATTCGCCGAATCTTTGGACCGTTTTAAGCGGCTTTAAAAAACCCATCTTTTCAGGCAAGCCTTTTTATAGCTGCCCTCCCCTGCCTTCTGTTTTCTTTCATTTTTAGCTTGGCCTGTTACTCCCGATGCCACGTTTTTATAGCCATTCAATTTATTTTATGTATTCGTATTTTGTGTATGGAGTGTAAAAGCACTTTGTAACTGGGTTTTTAAAAATGCTATAAAAATTTGCTTGCTTGCTTGCATGAAGGCAATCTGTTGGTAAATTCCCCTATCAGAGTCTTTGTTTAGGAAGGGCGGGTCGCTAAATCCAGGGGAAAGTTCTAGAATAAGCAGTACGTCATTAAACACAGTCCAGTGCAGACACTGTCGCAGCTATCGGGGAAATTGGGAGCATGAATATGGTTGACAAGTTACACCACATGTAGGCTATCTTGCGTGTCCACTGGTTAAGGGCACGGACAGTTGTTCCTGGTAAAGGATTAACTGTGACATGGACAAACTCATTCATTGGCCCTCGGAAGACGACGCTTCGTGGCTGTTTGTGACCGCCTGGGCGTTCCTCCTTCGCTCACATTAGCCCTCCTGGTTTACCCCAACCTGCTGCATCGAATCGTCCGATCCACTTAAGAGGAAAACCCCGCATCTCAGAAGGTCGTGAGTACGGTTTTAATTTGTTTGCTTGCTGTACAAGTGAAGCGGGCCTCTACGCTCCCAAGCTACGACCCAGGCCCGCTACAGGGTTCACATTTTTGGTTTATGCTGCGGAGCGAGAGCGCGTGGGCCCACAGTATATGCACTTGTGATGTTAGACCCTAGTTATAGATAACGGGCGGAAGATTTGACAGCGAGTTGAAGATATGAGTAACCAATGATTCTTTTGTTTATTAGTAATGGGTTTTATTTCTGTGTGGCGTGTGGTTTGTTGGTGACTTGACTTGATATTGTTCTGTGTATCGGAACAAATGGCTGGCTGAATTTGGTTTTATTGCATTTAAAGTAAATTCCATATTGTTATAATTAAATCTCCTGGTTTATTCTGCTGGTCGCGTGGCTTGGGTCCGGGGCTGTTCCGGTGGCGTCTGGACACCGCTTGGCATCCTGCGCATCATATTCTTAATAATTTTTATAGTGCTGTTATCCTCTTTGAATGTTGTATTCTGTAAATTGTATAAACACAACATCAATTGCACGTTGTTCGTCTTGGGAGAGAGAGATCTCTCCTCTGTTGCTCTCCCTGAGGTTTCTTCCTATTGTAGCGTGCACGGATACGCGGCTAACGTGTCGGACCCTTTCGTCGACTGGTTAACGTTGTCGCCCGTGGTGCGGGAGAGCCGGGTTCGCGTCCCGGCTGCGGCGGTTCCCCGGACTGTCCCCCCCCCCCCCCGAATTCGCTACGTTGGTGTCAGGAGTGGGATGGTGAGACCGCGAGGCCACCGGAAGCGCGTGAGGGCATAGGGAGTTGATATGCTGAAGCGGATTAGGTTCCGATTAAACATAATTAATAGGTTTGTTCTATGGCCAAAATTGTTTTCAGACTACAGGTTCCACAAATCACAAATGGTCTTGTTCTGATACCACATATTCCAAAATAGCCCTGTTGCATTAGTAGACTTGTTCTCAGGCTACAGGACTGATCATCCAATTAGACATCTGATTTTAGTACTTTATGTTTTGCTTGAATTGCCAGACAAACCTCAAACTGCATTGACATGAGAGGACAGGAACAGACCTTGAAGTAAGTCTGTGTCCCTAAGCAGTGAGCACTGTATGCTCCATGGCATTACGAGTGAATGTGTATGTCTTCAACAGAGCACAGTTGTACTGAAAATGTTTTATATTTTGTTTTCAACAGAATTTCTCTAAGCAGACCCCTGGGAATTCATGTTGTGTTTTTATGCCGATGGTAATGCAATGTTGTATTCCACAAAGATTTCATTCATTAGAAATTGTAAATATTTCACATTTTGTTTTCAGCAGAATTTCCCCAAATACACATCTGGGAATTCATGCGTTTTCATGCTGATGGTAAGGCATGCTGTTTTCCACAAAAATTGTATTCATTAGCAATGTCCCTGTTACAGTTTTCTTTGTATTTCACAATACACCCTGTCTGAGCAACTCAGCCCCACTGGCATTCACAGAAGCACTCTTATTTCTGTAGTAATGTATTATAAAGCTGTTTAATTGTGGATTTACTTCTTCTTTTTAAGAGCGACATGCCACTAATAAGAAAATGGTGGTGTGTGACATCACAGAAAAGATTTCATATTAACTTTGTGGGGGTCACTGTAGTCTAAATAGTGTAATGGTTTGGGCAGCCCTATCTGTAACTGGCTATTTGATTTCCTGACAGGCAGGCTCCAGTCTGTGAGAATAGGTAATAATAGAGAATAGGTGTGCCTCAGGGCTGCTTCTCAGTCCCCTGTTGTACAGTCTGCTTACACATGACTGTGTTGTCAAATATGACAACAACAGAATCATTAAATTCACAGATGACATCACAGTGAATTGACTAATAAGTGACGGATGAGAGGGCCAATAGGAGGGAAGTAAGATTTTTAACAACATGGTGTTACGATAAAAACCTCTCTCTAAATGTCAATAAGATAAAAGAAACTATTGTTGACTTTAGAAAGATCAGAGGAAATCACATTTATATTTCCATCAATGGGTAATTTGTTGAAATTGTGGACAGTTTTAGATTTCTTGGTTTACACATCACAAACACCATCACATGGTCTCAACACAAATTGTATCCTCAAGAAATCATAGCAGAGACTGTATTTTCTGAGGCGTCTCAAGAGTTTTGGTATGAATACCAAAATGCTTATGAACTTATGATGCAGTACCATGCAGAGTAGAGATGTAACGGTATGAAAATTTCATATCATGATTATAGTGACCAAAATTATCACGGTTAGTATTGTCGCGGTGTTGTTAAAATGTGCTGAAAATGTTCAAAAAGTACTGATACACACACGGAAATCATTTCACCAAGTTTTATTTTGAAAACCACAAATAAAATTAGCAGCACTATGCACTTTTTGTTTGCATAAACATTAAAATAATAAAAACAAATAAAATAATAACACTCCTTATGTAAACATGAAAAAAACCATACAAATGTGCATTAAAGATGTCACCATGTGGCCATGAGAGGTAACTGCACTTTTGCACATTGCAAAATAAGAAAACGGCAACCAAAAAGACATTTCTTCACATTTTAACAAGCTTTGGATATAATCTGCATTAGGAATGCTGTTTTGGTACAGATAAGCATATGAAACAGTTTTTTTAGCTCAGTGCTCATGTTGAATATTAGCGCTACTGTCACTTTAAGAAGATCGCAAATTTCTGTGTACGTGAACCAGGAAGCGTCTAGATTTGTGAGCGTTGAGTCGGCGGTGATTTTGGAGACTGAAGCTGTACAGTTTTCTTACCGTAGCCGTAGTAATAACGTGGCAGTAATAGCCAGCCTTAGTTATAGTTTAGGAAATTATTATTTGATTACTGCTGTATGAAGATTTCGCCGTGGAACCGGAATACATTTTCATTTTGTTATCTTTTTACACCGCAGTCCTGTGGAGGTTTTTTCCTTGCTTTTCCTTAAGAACAAACTACACACGAGTAGCTAACTTTAGCCAGTGGGACGGACCGTCGGCCCTTACAAAGAGTAACGTTTGGTAACAGGAAAGCTCAAGTTTACATTATTGACAAGCTATTAGCAAGTTAGACTTGCAAACCATGACATTTCCCCCATTCCGAAGTCCCCACATCAGGCATTCATCTAAAAGTTAACTTACCTTGCATTCGCTGTAAAGTTGTGGATGGTTGTCACGGAGATGACTCGTAAGATTAGAGGTGTTGCCCCCTTTCGCAGCGATTTTCTTTCTGCATGTTCTGCAGACAGGGTAACCATCTTCCATCAGTTTTCCCTCAGCACTCTTATAAAAACCAAAATACGACCACACTTCAGACTTAGTCCTCTTAGTAGGCAAAAAAATCTCCCGAGCGCCGTCACTGCCTATACCTTCCATGTTTCATTGAGGCGAAACAAACCCACGTTGCCTGCTGCGCCTGCGTCTGAGAGACCATGCTGGACAGTATTTACCGTGAGTTTTTCAAAGCGCGGTAATCAAACACGGTTTTAATGATAATTAAAATTTGAAACGGTAATACTAACCGTAGGGAATTTTACCGTGGTTACCGTTACATCCCTAATGCAGAGTGTCTTGACAGGCTGTATAATAGTGTGGTTTGGCAACCTGACAGCTCAGGACTACAAGCTGTTTCAAAGGACTGTAAAGATGGCAGCAAAAATGGAACTACCACAACTTCATAATGTGAACACCACTTGCTGCAAAATGAAAGCCCAAAACATCACTAAGGACACCACCCACACTGCTTATGTTTTGTTCTCACTCCTTCTATCTAAAAACGTTACCGGAGCATCAAATCACACACCACACATCTCAGAAGTAGTTTCTTTCCACAGGCAGTAAGGTTGCTGAACAGCTGATGCACAAATTTTACATTAGTTGTTGTGTTATTATGTACTGTAATAAAAATCTCCCTCTCACCCTTTTCGGGTGGTGTGTCTCTTCCTCAAGCTCGGGTCCTCTACCAGAGGCCTGGGAGTTTGAGGGTTCTTTGCAGTAGCTTAGCTGTTCCTAGGACCCCACTCTTCTGGACAGAGACCTCAGTTGTTGTTCCTGGAATCTGCTGGCGCCACTCTCCCAGTTTGGGGATCACAGCCCCTCCCCTAGTGCTCCAATTCGGCTCGTAAGCACGACGTCACGACGCGACGTCACGTGTGGGCGGAGTTATACTTCCGGTGCCTTGGGGAATCTAACTGCATTATTTTCCACTCAAAACAATATGCCTGAACCCGTAAATATATTTACATTAACGTCTTTTTTTAAAGACGAACCTCTCAGGGTGAAAAAGGGTCTCAATGCTTTCAATTCAGATAGAGTTGTGAACGTAAATGTTTCAGGGGGCATTATAAAAGGCAAGGTACAGGCTTCCATGAAACAGAAAGTTTATCAGGTTGAGGTGAGTGAGCTAACAGGGTTAGCTAGCGTTAGCTTGGTAATGTTGGGTATTCTGGCTTCTGATGTTATATCCCACGTTTACTGGCGATTCATAAGCCTTGGATAAAGACTGCCAGTGCTTTATTTTGTCGGTAGATAATTGTTTTCCGACGTTTGACTTGTTAAAATAACTGACGTTCTTGGATCCAAGGCTAGCTTTTCATGTGTCTAGCTCCAGAATGGCTATGATCGTACATACTGTAACGCTGTAAAGGTTTAATGAATTTAAAATACATATTAGGAATTAATGAAATATAGATTTACATGTAAGATCACAGCCATTCTAGGGCTACCATGTGTGCTACGATCTGTTTCTTATTAACGTTATAGGCCACGTTGGATACAGGTCAGCTGGGCACCAGGAAATCTCTGGGCACCTTGATGTAAAATGTTCTATTTTGTCCAAAATGTTTGGAAACATGTAATATTAGAAGAATGGTCTTAACCACATGAACCCCAGCATTCATTTAGTCATCCTCAGACGAGTTTGCCAAGGGTTTTAATTAAATTTAATTAATCAAATTAATCAAATTTAAACCTTTGTGCGTATTTAAGGACTGTGGGGCACAACTCCTCACAGCTCTTGAACCATTCTTAGTCTGTTCCCTCCTAGACCAGTTTGCCATGTGTGACCCTACAGTAGCGCAAGGCTACAGACAACATAGCTCTCGGGATTCATGGGGTCACTCAAACCTCTCCACCACGTTAAGGTGATGGTTCGAGGAGAGCATAACATAATAACATAAAACACAAGACACTTAGTTAGAGCCCTGAAGGACTCTGTCCAACCATATGGGTTGGATAAGTGGTTAAGTAATGTAAAGTATACATGATGTGAACATGCACGGTACATCATTATCAGGCTTAATTTTACCCACGTGACCCAGTATTGGTCAGCTCCCAGTACAACAGCAGTAAACTGAAGTTGTACTGGTCAGGTCCCAGTACAACAATATTGCACTTTGGTTGTGGGTTGGTCAGCTCCAGTATCAGAATTATTTTAATACTGTTTTGCATGAAATACCCAATTTTACATTGAGGATTCGGATTTCCCTAGTGCCCATCTGAACTGCAACTCGATGTTCAGGTTTATAACATTATAAGCCATGTTACCTGGCTTTGCGAATAAAAAGCCACCCCCCTGGGCTAGTTGCTTATGTCTGGTAGGCACTGTGATGTCTAGGGTTGTTGTGAGGGTTAAGTTGTGTTTAATACAGGTACATGTAGAAAGTCAGAAAGTGAGCTACAGCACGTGCGAGTGCCCTATCGGCAAGGACAAGTGCCATCACATGGCAGCATTGCTGATTTGGGTGGAGAAAAATGTGTCCCGGACAGACGTGGAATGTATGTGGAAGAGGGCGAAGACACCAAAATCGGATGATATCGTTGCCAAGAGAGTGTCTGTGATGGCACCATCCACATCACAAGGTAAGTAATTGAAGTTAAATTGTTTAATTTGTAGTGTACATACTGTTCCTTTTAAATTATAATTAGGAAGTCTTATCGCAATGATGAAGAACAATTATTAATTAGACTTTGCATTTTATTTCAGCTGGAATCAAAACACCTGTAACATAGGAGGTCAAGGATTGGACTGTGTCATCCTTGTCTCAGCTCGGTCGTTTTACTGGCATGTGGTGGATCTTGAGTCCAGAAACACCTCAGGTAGGACTTCTATCTTCTTTACTTTGATTTGGCCCACGGGGACAATTCAGCCAGGTGGAAATCATCCCAACACTCAACAAGTGCAATGTAATTTGAACCAGGGTTGTCTAAATTGGTGTAATGTGTAATAAAAAAAACAATGACCAATTAAAGGGGAATTTCGGTTTTTAAGACCCTGGACCCTATTTTTTCATCTGCTTTTATCTAAATAAATGGTGGAATTGCTGGCAAGGAAAACGGGGACGGACAGACCGACAAAGCCTGTCCGTCCCCGTTTTCCTTCCCAGCAATTCAGACTTCAACCATCGGGGGTTGGAGGGGATTGGAGGGGTTGTTTGGGGGAAGGGGGAGGTCTCCATGCATTTTTTCACAATTTTTTTCCCATGTGAGTGAATGGGGCGACACAACTTTTGTCTAGCCCATTTTTGGAGTGTGGAGTTTGGATGTGGAAATATGTCAGATTTGGGGGGTTTTCTCCAGGTTTTTTTGTGTTGGTCCAATGCAAACAAAGTAAAGGAATACGTGAATACCAAAGAATTTGTAATTGTAACAATTTTCTGGGAGAAGTGGTGCATTACCTGACCGAAGTGCCGGGGCGACAAGACTTCTGTTAATGACTGTAGAGATAGGGTCTAAAATCAAAGTCCTCATATGTCACCCCTTGGTGTCATAGTACCTAGAAAGTCAATCCCCCATAGTTCTCTCCTTAGGAGTAGATTATCTATGTCTCCCCCTTGTAATAAATACCACTGGTCCATTAATAAAGTATTGTAGTTCATGTTAAAGCATTGAACATTTATGAATGACTATTTCAATCCAGTGGTATGAGCACCTAATGTTTATAATACAGCATAGACATAGGATGCTTGTCTATGTGAGCTGTATCTTTTGGATGTCTTTATAACAGGATGGCTTATCGCAAGAAGCGAATCACCGCCAGCAACTTTGGTTTGGTCTTGGCTGCAGTCAAGCGCAACCGGTACCCACCGTCCTTGTTCAAAACCCTGCTTGGCCAGTACAACTTCAAAGAAGGTTCTAAAGTAAGTTATGCTGTAATAATGATTTCAACTTAAGATGTCATTGTATCAGGGGGCACGGGGGCAAAATGGTAACACTGTCGCCTCACAGCGAGAAGGTCGTGGGATCGATACCCGCAGAGGACCTTGTGGGCACTGTGTGACGTGTTCACTCCTCCATGTCATCGGTGCCCACACCTTGGGTGGGGTCGGTGAAAGGGCCTTTCTGTGTGGAGTTTGCATGGTCTCCCCGTGCCCCCAGGGGTTACCTGCATAGGCCCCCATTTCACAAAGGCATGCAAAATCATGTGTACTATACTGCCTCCCTCTGGTCTGAACGGGCGCCTGATGGGAGAGATTGCCTTGGCATCAACGCACCCACTTTTGGGAAACCCTGCTCTAACGATTATGAATTGAGTGGTATGTTTTTCCCACTCACTTTCTCAAGGCCTGTGACTGGGGAATCACTCATGAAGCCACGGCAAAGCAGGACTACACCAAGATAACCGGTCTGGTCGTCCAGGAGAGGGGGGTCTTCCTGTCGAACAGTGGCCTGTTGGGTGCATCTCCAGATGGGACAGTGTCTGACGAGTGCATTATTGAGGTACAGTTATATTTAGTCAATATACATTATACTAGGCCAGTGGTTCTCAACCTGTGGTACATGTACCACTGGTGGTACTCAGGAGTCTCTACCCTGTATTTTACCATTATGGTGTTACTTAGAGAGACACTTGGTGTAAAAAGGTTGAGAACCACTGTACTAGGCAATTAATCAAAAAACAAAACTGAAACAGAGATAATGAACCACCCTAATTTCAAATCTCACCGGGGGCCGATAACTATAAAGATAAGTATGATATTGTTCACCATTGTATAATTGTTATAGTCTATGTGAACACTGTCATCCACTTGACTTGATCATTGTAACTAACTGCTCAGTGAGAACTTTATACTTCATTCTCCGATGGTGATGTACAAGTGATGTAAAAGTTGGGACGTTGTATAAAATGTAAATAAAAGCTGAATACATCTATTTGCTAATCTTTTTCAACCTGTATGCAATTGGGTACAGTGCAAAGACAAGTTTGTTTTTTTTAACTTTGTTCTTTTCGGGCATTTGCCTTTATTTGTAGAGAGATAGGATAGAGTTGAAAGGGGGGGATATAGAGTAGAGACCAGCGGTAAAGCTGGCCAAACGGGAAAATGGTAGGGGGTCGTCATGCTTTGGCATCCTGGATGAGTTATGAAAGTCACATGAGCACAAAAAATGAAAACCTTATTGTTAAAACCATCCTGCAGCTGTCCACCAAGTTTGGTTCAGATTGGTCAAGTAGTTAAAAGCAGTTGGAAGGTCACAAAAAAAGGAAAAGCCTTGCACCCAGAATTGCAGCAGGCAATTGTATTGGGCAGCGAGACTCTAAATGGCTTTTTTTTTTTAACTTTGTTCTTTTTAGGCATTTTGCCTTTATTGTAGAGAGAAAGGACAGAGTTGAAAGGGGGGATATAGAGAAGAGACCAGCGGTAAAGCTGGCCGAACGCCGCCAACCGCTACTTGGGGTTTATGCTTCGACCGGGTATCGAACCCGGGTCTGTGGCGTCCCAAGCAAAATGTCTTACTGACGCGCCACGCCGGCAGACTGTAAATGGCTTTTACTTTTTGTGTTACCTTCAACTGCTTAACTACTTGATCGCTCTGGACCAAACTTGGTGGACAGCTGCAGGATGGTCGTAACGATAAGGTTTTCAATTTTTGTGCACATGTCACTTTCATAACTCGTCCAGGATGCCCAAACATGACGACATTCATTCTTTCTTGTTAGGAAGCATTCATTCCTTCTTGTTACCACAATTCTGCAAAAAATATGGGGCCGATTAGCACAGACCTTGGTTGGAAGACAGATTATAGTATCTTTGATTCAAAGTGCGGTTTGTCGGGAGAAAGTGATGTAACACATCAGTAGACTAGACATGCGCCTGTCCCCCCCTCCTGTCCCAAGTTTTTCGGAACGTGTTGCAGCCATCAAAGTTAATATTTGCATAAAAACAACAGTTTGTCAGTTTGCTCTTAAAACCAACATTGCCATGCCATGGTAGTCCCAATCGAGAAACGGCTCGGCAAAATCAAAGAAAATTCGCTTGCATGATGTGCTCTTGTAATCGTTTTCAGAATATCTGTGTTGGTTTGGCTACAGTCTTAGCTTTTAGACTACTGGATACCTTTCTCGGCGGGGAGGATGTTGGCTGCATAGCTCCATACTTCTCATGTCCTCCCGGCTGAGAAAGGTATCCGCTGTCTAAAAGCCATGACTGTAGCCAAACCAACGCAGATATTCTGAAAATGATTACAAGAGCACATCATGCAAGCTATTTTCTTTGATTTTGCTGAGCCGTTTCTCGATCAGGACTACCATGGCATGGCAATGTTGGTTTTAAGAGCATCTCTCCTATCCCTCCCATGTTTAAAGAGAGGAAAGTGGCCGTAGTGGGCAGGGGAACGGCTGATCACGTGACACGGGGGAGGAACTGACTTTACCTTCTTTTTTAAGTACCTTGGTCCACTGCTTGCCTTTACACAATAAATTGTGATGTTTTTCATAATACCCACCTCTAGGTCAAATGTCCCTGGTCAGTGAAAAACCTGACAGTCCGACAGGCAGCAGCAGAGAAAGGGGACTTCTTTCTGCAGCTGGATGGAGAGTCTGGTTCCCTGACACTACGGCCAACACATCCATACTGGCATCAGATCCAGGGCAACCTACAGCTGACTGGAGCCAGCACTTGCCACCTGGTTGTATGGACCCTTTCTGATCTCGTCATCCTGCCAGTGCTGAAAGACCCAACATGGGCACGTAACATAGATGTTCTGGAAACATTTTACAAGGATATTTTCCTACCAAAAATTCTGTAGAGACCCTAGGGACATGAATGAGGAACTGGACCTAAGGGTCTTTCAGCACTGGCAGGATGACTACACTATTATACCCCACTACAACACTATTCGGAACACACACAACACATTTCATTGCACACGGTAAATCTCATTGCAAATTTGCATATTTAAATGTTGTATTCATCATATGGTGATCCTCTTCTTTACGTTGACAGTAGTTTTTGCACTATGCATTTTTTTACCAATGTTGATGTTTTGCACTTTATACATTTTACGTTGACAGTAGTTTTTGCACTATGCATTTTGTTACCAATGTTGATGTTTTGCACTTTATACTTTTTACAGTGACATTAGTTTTTGCACTATGCATTTTGTTACAAATGTGTTTTGATTAAAAAAATCAAGCAGTGTTCTTAATTCAGTATTACTTTATTAAAAGTATAAATACATGAATCTGATTCTGCTTACATTTATTCAAGTCATTTCATGCTATTTCCCGAAGAATTGGTGTTTGTAGGTTGGTAAGACACACGCACACTTTCAGTATTTTGTTTATGTTTTTAGTGAACTGATATGGGATATTGTCCAAAATGTTGAACAATTTCAACCTCTGAATGGAGCGCTCCACATGGATCCTAGCACTGGATGTGAGTTTGTTTTTCTTAACTTCTTCTTGTGTGAACTGTCCATTAACAAGGAAAGACGGGATGTTGAGTGAAACCCCTTCTGGCAAGATGTCCCAGATTGTGAAGCCTTTATCTGCCATCACCATGTCTCCTGGGCGTAGATGATTGAGAACTCCAGAATCTAATGTAATAGCCTTGTCTGAGGCACTTCCACCATAATAGTCACTGACAAATGTTATCACTCCATTAGGAGCCACACCTATTAAGGCTTTGTGTGTGGTCCGTTTTTTGTACTGGCTCCATAAATGATTCTGTTTGTCAAGCCTCTCTGTCCTGGAGACTGCTAACTCTGTGCAATCGAGCACAATCCTACAGTTAGGAAACGGACGGAAACACTCTGGCAACGATGCCTGGTTCTTCTCTATGGAGGGGATGTTGTTCTCAAGCATACCAACATATAAAATGTCATACAGGGCACTGACAATGGTGATAAAAATGTTGGTAACTGTGGCTGTACTGCAATTAAACCTGGTTGCAAGGTGTTCATGACCAGAATTAAGTTTGAGCTTCATCAAAGTCAGTAGCAACTGATCGACTAGTGGCATAGACTGGACTGTCCAATTCGAATGATATTGTAGCTCAAACTTAGATAAGAGTGCTTCCAAAACCAGGACGGTAGCAACATTTGGTAAGCCAGTGAAATATTTTACTTTGACACGATTGGAAGATATTTGGCTGAAGGAAAAGGTCTGTTTTTGTTTCTCCAATTCTCTTTTCAATTTTTCATTCTCTCTTCTCAACATGTCAACCTCTATCTCTAGCAGCGCAACACTGTTAAAAGGGTTGTCTGAAGTACAAGGGGTGTCTGCGGTTGGGTTGTCTGAAGTACTAGGGGTGTCTGCGGTTGGGTTGTCTGAAGTACTAGGGGTCTCTGCGGTTGGGTTGTCTGAAGTACTAGGGGGCTCTGCGGTTGCAATGTCAGAATTTTGTAATTCAAGTTCATTTGTCCCTTCTTCACCACTGGGAGGGAGTGGTACTGTTTTTCTCTTATTGTGTGGAAGGCTGAGGTGGCCTGGGAAAGTCTTCCCCTCATTCCAAGCAAAACGTGATGGGCCAGCAGCTTTGCCATTTGGAAAATGCCAACTGCACACCCTTGAGCAGGGGCTTGGTGTAAAGCCATCACGCCTGTAAAAAAAAAAAAAGAATGAGAGATTTAGAAATGATTGGCAATGAAAACTTGAAGCTGCATTGTAACTTATCGTCTGCCCTGGATTTGAACAATTAAAGTGGCATTCTTTAACTTTTTTTGATAAAAAATAAAGTTGATTTTGGTCACAATTTACCACTATCTTTCACTGAAGGAGGTAACAGAGGACTGATTTAGCCTATTTCCCATTCATGAAATCTTCAGCATCTGCTACAATGCCCATTTTTGTGTCTGTGTCTGGTTAGACACAGTCACAAACATGGGCATTGTAACAGATGGTGAAGGATTTGTGAATGGGAAATAGGCTAAATCAGTCCTCTGTTACCTCCTTCAGTGAAAGATAGTGGTAAATTGTGACCAAAATCAACTTTATTTTTTATCAAAAAAAGTTAAAGAATGCCACTTTAACCATCAATTATTTAAAACACAATTTCTATTGTGTTAACATACTCTACTGTAAAGATTGTATAATGATATTATACAAACAGTCTACCATACAGATTGGGCAAGTTATATTGTATTCACATACTATACAATACAGATTTTTTTGGGGGGGGCAAATATTATAGCCTTTTCATAGCCTTTTCATAAAGGAAAGGTTACATAGTAAGGCTTTAGAATTAGATGTCAGTCTCCCTACGGAAACATTATTTTTTGTAGATATGAAGTTTCATTTTTTGATTTATATGGGAAAAGTCAGAAGTGAAACTACTGTAACAAAACAGGCAGAAACAGCACATTCACCTGGACTATCTAACGTTATGTACCCCTGCTTATTCATGCATTTACTCCAAGTCTCTTTAATGATAATCCCCTTGAGATGCATCATCTCGTTTTAGATAATCATGGGCTAACAATGCATAGAATAATGCAGTTTTCCGAGTGTGTAGCTGACATAATGCTTGCTTACAGTAACTGTATGTCTTCACAGACAGGGTTGTAGTAGTAACAACATAAGTGGCTAACCGATGCTTGTTTACCCTCCACTACACTCTGATTAAAGCCTTATTGAGCAGAAAAACATATGGAAAAGCACATATATTGATCCTCGCTTGTTGAATTAGCTAAAAATCTAAATACCTGTCTCGTATGTAACGTGGATTTCGGTAACAAGAGGGTAGCTACCGGTAGTAGCTAGTCTGCAGTGCAGGGTAGCTAGTCTGCACTTAGCACAAAAGTCGGCGCCAAACTTCGATTTTCAATGCATTTCTTCAATAGCAACTTACCGTATTAACTGCAGCCACCTCTTCTTATCTTTGTCTTTCGGAGGAAAGCGATAGAAAGACAGTTTGGTCTCAGTTTTACTCTCTGGTCGATTTAAACAAAGGGGGACACAGCAGTGAGGCATATTGTCAACAAGTCGATGGAGCCGGAAGCAAATTCGCGCGCGTGCGCCTACGCAACAGGGACGTGCCTACGTCATAGCTTAAGACGCGAATTACCACTGGGACTACTGTGGATTTTACCTTCCACATCCGATCTAGTTCTTCCCTCAGCCCTTGGTATTTCTCTTGCTTCTCATTGTTCTTTCTACCTGATGTTGCTGTTGCTATGTCGATCACTACTGCTGTCGTCTTTTCCTCGTCGACCACCACAATGTCTGGTTGGTTAGCCAGCACCTGCTTGTCAGTCTGGAACTTGGAAGTCCTACAGGATCTTAGCTCTGCCATTCTCAACTACCTTTGGCAGTGTCTCCAATTGGGAGTTGGGGACTTCCAGTCTGTATTCACATATTCCTGTATACTATCCCAGCCACTTGATTATGCCTTTCAGTGTACACTTTCCCAGCTAGCATTTTACACCCTGCTATTAAGTGCTGGACTGTCTCGGGGACATCTTTGCACAGCCTGCATCTTGTCTTGTCTTGTTTGGTAGACCCCTGCCTCAATTGATCTGGTCCTGAGTGCCTGTTTTTGTGCTGCTATGTTCATAGCCTCTGTGCTGTCCTTTAGTCCAGTCTTTTCTAGCCACTGGTAGGATTTCTCGATATCAGCTACGTCTTCTGTGTGTCAATGGTACATTCCATGGAGGGGCTTCATCTTCCATGATACCTTCTCTTCTTCTTCTTCCTCTGCACTCTGTCTTCTGCTGTCTGAGGTACTCACTCAGCAGTTCATCTTGGGGGGCCCTCTTTTCTTTTTTGTAGTTGTCTCCCTATTTGTATTCAGCCAATTACCCCACTCTTCCGAGCTGTCCCGATTGCTGCTCCACTCCCACTGCCGATCCGGGGAGGGCTGCAGACTACCACATGCCTCCTCCGATACACATGGAGTCGCCAGCCGCTTCTTTTCACCTGACAGTGAGGAGTTTCACCAGGGGGATGTAGCGCGTGGGAGGATTATGCTATTCCCCCCCAGTTCCTCCTCCCCCCTGAACAGGCACCCCAACCAACTAGAGGAGGCGCTAGTGCAGCGACCAGGACACATACCCCCATGTCCGGCCTCCCACCCGCAGACACGGCCAATTATGTCTGTAGGGACGCCTGACCAAGCCAGAGGTAGCCAATGTGACAGGCGCTGGGCGGGTGTGGGGATACTCACAAGTCCCTGGTTGAGCACTGCCGTGTTGGAGTTCTACCCGGGGAATGAGAGTGTCGCCCCCTACGACTGCGAGTCACTGGGGGGAAGGCTCTGACTGTTGTGTGTGATCTTAATGAAACCAAATTTAAGCATCTTATTTTTTCTTAAGTTTTCTAAAAGATGCAAACAGAACAGTACAACAACATAAACACAAAAGAATACAGTACGATATACAAACAGATAATAATAATAATAATAATAAAAAACCAAAACAAACAAAAAAAACAAAAAAAAAACGAATAACAAAAAATGGTTGTCTGGAAATAATCCAACATTCACACAAATATTTTAATTAGGCATTCATTTAGTCAGTGTCATTTCCCATATGAATGTTCCATATTTCCCAGTTCTTTTTAAATACATTCTCTTAGACTGTCAAATTGTATGTCTACTTTTCCATAGTAAAAATGTCTTGAACAATTTCCACCCACTGTTCCTGTTTTGGAGTGTTAACATTAAGCCAATTTTTGGTAACGGCTTTCTTACTTGCTGCAAGTAAGACTTAAGTCAAGTAGAGATCTTCTCTCATCACAACATTATCAACGTTACCAAGATACATCACAGGGCAGGTATTTGGGATTTCATATCCCAAAAGATTGTTGATACCTACGTTTACATTCTCCCAATATAACCTTATCTTTGTGCATTTCCAGAAAATATGCAAATTTAACCATCTTGTTGAAGTGATCAGTAGTAGGCTGAACCTTAGAGCTAACAATAGGTGAAATATTAATTGGAATTAGACACCTTGTATTATTAGTTGACAATTTGGCAACCAGTGCTTTGGACGATTTGTAGTCACACTTTTGGTAACATTAAATTGGTAGGAATGATTATTAGATTATTGTGATTCACACATTTAGGAGAGGAGAGCTTGGGGGCAATTACGCAGGTTAGGGAGACAGTCTCAATGTTATAGACCAAGCTGTCAATCTGATAATCTATACTATGAGAAATTCCCTGAATAAACATATTAATCAAACTACTTGACTCCACATCTGCACTAGATTTAAACCTAGCTGGCTCTCTATCTCACCTGCAACCTGCTGAATGATAAGTCCCTAGTGTCAGACGATACGTAGACAACTATCTATATTGCTAGACAAAAGAGCAGTGCCGTCCCCTGTGGGGTGAATGCCATCCGCTTTTAACAGGTAAGGGCAGCCCTTGGAAGAAGGCCATTTATCAACAAAATCAAATCCCTGCTCATTACAGTAATGAGCCAGCCAGCGGTCCATTGAAGTGAGCCTGCTGTAAAAATTCCTATCTATACCAATGAGTCACTGATAGTCCCTGTTATTACAGCTTTTGAGACTATCTCTCTTGATCATTTGATTAAGCTCATGTCAGCTTTTAAACTAATTTCTTGCCTACTTGACCCCTTACCAGCTAAACGTTTTAAAGACCTTTGGCCTTCCCTGGGACCTACAATGCCAGACATTGTTAATTTATCATGTTCTACTGGCATTGTTCCCAGCAGTTTTAAGAGAGCTGTAGTAAAACTTCTACTTAAAAAATGCACCTCGAGCCAGGGTCTCTTAATAACTATCGGCCAGTCTCTGATCTTCTATTCTTTTCTTATGTACTAGAGAGAGTTGCGTGTCAAAAACATTTGACCCATATAGAAGAAAACAATCTATATTCATTTACTACTTTGATTTTATAGACACACACACACACTTTAGTTTTTGGGATGGTGTGTCTTTTGTGTTACAGCAGAGAGAGCCAGAGCACAAGAATTTCATTGTATTCTGCACATGATAATAAAGTTGAACTTTAAAAGCATGGTCAGAGATTTGCTTACTGGACCAGGGAGGCATCCTATCTGTTGAGGGCGGAACTTGAGCCTCTCTTCAGGGTTTCAAAATCCTCTGCCAAACCACTGCCCGGTACATGTACTGTGACTGACAGGAATCCAAGGAATATGTCACAGACAGGGAAAGATCAGACGTTTAAATGCTATATAACTTTTATCATTTTAATTACATCAGGATGTCAACTCTCAAAAACACCACCGGCCCTCCCTGAAGTGCGCAAGGTATAACTGCACAATCTACTAATTCTGTTTGTTATAAAAGTTCGAGAGTGATATCTCTATATCTATCTATCTATCTATCTATCTATCTATCTATCTATCTATCTATCTATCTATCTATCTATCTATCTATCTATCTATCTATCTATCTATCTATCTATCTATATATATATATAATTTTTTTTGGGTCAGATTGTTATTGTGACATCAACCCTAATGACCACCCCTAACAGGAGCAGCCGAAAGTAGTAGGAGTAGTAGATTGTTATGGTGACATCAGAGGAGAGTTTGCCCAATATTACATTCAAAGTCGTCTTTATCTTGAATACAGATGAGCACTGAGCATTATGTGTGTATAAATACTATATATACTGTAACATGATCCTCATCCCACATAACTATGGAGTTATTGCACCCTTACAGTTATTAGTGTCATCACTTTTAGTTTATGGTAGTTAATAGAATATAAATAAAAATAGATTGATTCCAACTTTTGGTTTTTCATTTTCCAATAAACAAAGGCCACTAGATGACAATCGCTGAAGTTACCTGGCTAAGTTTTTTGTTGCAAATGGAAAAAAACCTTTGCAGCCAAAAGCTTTTTGACTTGCTAATATTTTTGATTCACTTTGAAAAAATTAAGCTCCCAAACAAAAACATTTGCATGGAGAGCAAATACTCTGGGGGTGCAACTAAGGAGGGTAAAAGTGCAAGCAAAATGAAGCTTTCAATTAGACTCCAAACTTTTCCTTTCAATTAGTTATTTGACCTCCAAACTTTTTCAGGTTTTATTTTTTCACCCTTTACTCAGAAATAAACATCCTTCCACCATCACTAAGGCTATGTTCAAACATGATAAATGAAATAATAAAGGACAAATCCAGTCCCAGAAATGTCATTCCTCACATACCTCTTAAACAGCACTTGAGCTGATGATGTCATCATGAACCAGAATTTGGACTCCACTGTGCGTCTGTACAGCTTCACTGAAGAGGCAGAGATTCTGAAACTGTACAGAGGTTGATTTTGGAAAAAAGTGTATACATTTCTCATTTTGAAATGATTGCCATTTTTAATAAAATATGAGTGAAACCACTAATATTCTGTGTAAACCATTGTCTGACGTCAGATTTCAAGCCCTTCCTGCATCAATTTGTTTAAGCAACAACAACTTTCAACCCATATAGAAGAAAACTGTCTATATGAACCTTTCCAATTGGCTTCCAGGGCCTGTCACTCCACTGAAACTGCTCTGACCAGAGTGGTGAACGATTCAAGAGTATTTATTTGTTATGTCTCATTATAAAAGTATAAGAGAGTAAAATTCTTGCGTTTCGGTTCCTCAACACTGCAGCAATAGTAACAACAACAAAACAGAATAAAAAAGCAGCAACAATAATTGTGTGTGTGTGTGTGTGTGTGTGTGTGGTTGTCTGCATATCCATGCGTGTCTGTGCATGCCAAGCTACCTGTGTGTGTGTGTGTGTGTGTGTGTGTGTGTGTGTGTGTGTGTGTGTGTGTGTGTGTGTGTGTGTGAGCCGATGATCACAGGTCAGTACCATCAGTCTGGCACCAAGGTTAGAGTCTTTTAATGTTCTTTGTTCAAAAGCCTGGTTGCTTGGTGGAAAGGCTGTTTCTGAGCCTACTGGTCCAGGCTTTGAGACTGTGGTACCACTTGCCTGATGGTAGCACCTGGAACAGTCTATAGTTGGGGTAGCTGGGGTCTTTGATAATCCTATGGGCTTTGCTGACACAGCGTCTATTGTATATGTCCTGAATGGAGGGAAACTCGCATCTCCTGATGTCCTGGGCTGTCCGCATAACCCTCTGCTGTGTTTTGCGGTTGTGGGCAGTACTGTTCCCCTGCCAGGCAGTGATGTGTCCAGTTAGGATGCTCTCGGTTGTGCCTCTGTAGAAGGCCTGTAGAATCCTGGGCCCCATGCTGAACTTCTTGAGTCGCCTGAGGTGAAAGAGGCGTTGCTGTGCCTTTTTTCACCACATGACTAGTGTATTCATCCCAAGTGAGGTTCTTGGTAATGTGGAGACCAAGGAACTTGAAGCTCTTGACCCTCTCTACAGCAGTCCCATTGATGGTGATGGGGTCCAGCCTCTCCCTTTCTTCCTGTAGTCCACAATCAGCTCCTTGGTTTTGTCAACGTTGAGAGAGAGATTCTTCTCCTGGCACCACTTTGTTAGATTGTTAACCTTTTCTGCTGTATGCTGTCTCGTCATCGTCGGTGATCAGGCCCATCACCGTCATGTCGTCAGCAAACTTTATCACCAATTTGGAGCTATGTGTGGTCACACAGTCATGGGTGTACAGGAGTAGAGGAGGGGACTCAGGACACATCTCTGGGAGGCTCCTCTGTGTTGAGGGGCAGAGGTGTTGGAGCCCATCCTCACCACCTGGGGTCGGCTCGACAGGAAGTTCAGGATCCCGCTGCACAGGCTGGGGCTGAGTCTTAAGTCCCTGGGCTTGGTGTAGACTCTGGAAAGAACTATGGTGTTGAATGCTGAGCTGTAGTCTACAAACAGCATTCTCACATAGGAGTTCCTTTTCTCCAGGTGGGTGAGGGCGGTATAGAGTGTAGTGGCTATAATCTTGTACCAGCTATGGGCTCTTCTGTGCTTCACGTCTGTGCTTCTACTACTGGACGTCAGTGCAGCCTTTGACACTATTGATCACTGTATATTATTAGACGGAATAAATTGCAATTTTGGTGTCTCTAGCTTACCTCTTATAATAACAGACATTGTGTCTGCTATAATAATATTACGTTGAAATTATCTGATGTTAAATATGGCATACCTCAGGGTTCGGTTCTTGGCCCTCTACTTTTCTACCTATATATTTCACCTCTTGGCCAAATTATACGCGGTCATGGAATAAATTTCCATTGCTATGCTGATGATACTCAGTTGTATGTGCCTATAAGGGCCGATGGTCATACTCAAATGACTAATTTAGAGACCTGCTTGGCTGCTGTGAAAAATTGGATGTCATGAGATTTTCTGCTTTTAAATTTGGCTAAAACTTTGATGCTGTTGGTTGGCCCTGCTAGACACAGACATCAGTTTGATCAAGTAACAATAACAATCATTATCTCTGTGATTTTGCAGTGTGGCAACCAAAAATTCTTGGTGTTACGTTTGATCCCAGCCTTTTCTTTGATAAGCACATCAAAGAAATCATCAAGACTGTGTTTTTTCACTTATGTGACATGGCTAAAATTTGGTCTTTCCTGTCCACGGCTGATGCAGAAACTCTTGATACATGCTTTTGTTACATCCAGACTTGATTATTATAATGGTCTGTTTTCAGGTCTGCCTTATGCTAGTACTAAACGTCTTAAGATGGTACACGATGCTGCAGCTAGAATCTTAACTAAAATGAGAAAGTTTGACCATATTACACCAATTCTTGCCTCCCTTCATTGGCTTTATATCCATGTTAGATCAGACTTGGAGGTGCTTCTGCTGACTTGTAAAATCCTAAATGGGCTTGCCTCTTACCTTTCTGATCACCTTAAATCATCTTGAGCTTTTCACTTTCAAAATGCATATGTGCATTTTAACTTCTGGAGTGATTCTGAATTGCTGGTTCATCTAGAATAGAGTAAGTATCATCTTTCTTGCTTAACAGGTTGCTATTAGTCTTATTCCAGCTGCTTGAGTATTAATCATTCTCTCTATACATCTGCTGCTGGTTCCTAGTGGGATCTTATTCTAGCTGTAGCTGTCTTATTCTATTTAGTTACTTGTCTTATTTACTTAGTCTAGCTGTAGCTGTTTTTCACCTAGTGTGCCCTTAAATATTTCTTGTTGCCTAGCTGTTTTGACTTAGTTATCCTTTTACCTTATAAATATATTCCTTGGTAACTTGCTGTTTGCAGTTTTAATAGTATTGTGTGAGGTTTGATAGAGTTTTACATAAGTGTCCAGTTTCTGGGCAATAAGCCTATTTTCAGTGTACGTCTTTGTCCAATTGGGTATTAAGTGGCCAGGGTGTGGCCTGCACTCATGGCAGACAATTAGCAATCAGTCTTCTTTAAATCACTGCTGCTACTAGGAAGCGTAGCTTCCAAGCTTCAGGCAAACAAGCCTAGGTTGAACGAAGGCTAGAGTGAACAAAGGCAAGCGCGACTTTTTCAGGCCAAGACTTCGTCAAGCACGGACTGCTCTTTTTAGATCCAGTCAGTCATCTGTATTTTGTGTACCTAGTATAGACTATTTGTTTGCTTTGCATTCCTGTCCTTTCCTCTTCCCGGGGCTGGCATAGACGTTGGGTCACTCCTAGGCGCTGTGACCCTACCAATCTCATCTATCCCACTCTCTCCACTCACGTTGAGCAAGTGGTGACAGGAGGGCTCTGGAATTGCCAGTCTGCGGTGCTGAAAGCTGAGTTTATCTCAGGCTACGCATCCTTGCTCTCCCTCAGCTTTCTTGCTCTAACTGAGACCTGGATCATGCCAGAAAACACTACCACACCCGCAGCTCTGTCTGATGTGTACTCTTTTTCTCACACTCCCAGAGCTGGGAGGCGGGGTGGTGGTACTGGCCTGCTAATCTCCCTGAAATGGAAATACTCTCTTGTTTACATTCCACAATTTTCTCCACCCTCTTTTGAATTTTATACTGTTACTGTCTCTTATCCAGTCAAACTCACCATCGTGGTTGTGCACCGCCCACCAGGCCCCCTTGATGGGTTCCTGGAGGAGCTTGACACACTTGTCTCGCACTTCCCTGTTGATGACTCTGCACTTATCCTTCTCAGTGACTTCAACATCCACACTAACAAGCTAGATCCTCTTCTCTTTCCTCTCCTCCTTTGACCTTCACTTCTCACCCTCTCCTCCTACCCACAAGGCCGGCAACCAGCTGGACCTTATCTTTACTAGACACTGTCCTATTTCCAATCTCTCTGTTACTCCCCTCCAACTCTCTGGCCACTATTTCATGTCTTACTCTCTCTGCCTCTTTTCACCCCCCTCAGCCCCTTCCCCTACCCACATGGTTTCCACCCATAGACACCTCCGCTCTCTCTCTGCCACTGATCTTTCTTCTTCTGTTACCTCTATCCTCCCTACACCTAAATCATTCTCTCTCCTGCCCCCTGACACTGCTACTGATCTTCTTCTCTCTACCCTCTCCTCTTCTCTGGACAATCTCTGTCCCCTCACCTCCAGGCCTGCACGTTCAACTCCACCTGCCCCTTGGCTGACCGATTCAGCACGTACTGACAGACGGAGCCTGAGAGTGGCAGAGCGCAAATGGAGAAAGGGCAAACTCCCAGAGGACCTTCTCAACTTCCAATCTCTTCTTTCCACGTTCTCCTCCTCCCTTTCTGCTACTAAGGCTGCCTTCTATCACTCTAAAATCCTATCCTCTGCCTCTAATCCTAAGAAACTCTTAGAAACCTTCTCTACACTTCTTCAACCCCCACCTCCTCCTCCTACTTCCTCCCTTCTCCCTGATGACTTCACTAACTTCTTTGATAAGAAGGTAAACGACATCAGATCCTTCTTTTCTCACCACCCGGTTAGTGTTGCTTGCACTATCCCAACCTCTGCACTCTCCCTCACCTCTCCACGTCCCACCCTATCCCACCTCGCTCCCCTCTCCCCCAATGAGGTTCTAAACCTCATCACATCCAGTCACCCCACCACATGCTCCCTTGACCCAGCCCCCTCCCCTCTTCTTGAGAATATAGCACCTGAACTCCTTCCCTATCTAACCCCCCTCATCAACACTTCCCTCCAGGCAGGATGCTTTCCATCTGCCTTCAAGACTGCTAGAGTCACCCCCCTTCTCAAGAAACCATCACTTAACCCCTCTGACATCAAAAACTACAGACCAGTTTCCCTTCTACCCTTTCTATCCAAAACTTTCGAATGTGCTGTCTTTAACCAACTTTCTTTATACCTCCACCAGAACAACCTCTGGACCCCAACCAGTCTGGGTTCCGGGTGGGTCACTTGACAGAGATGGCCCTCCTTGCAGTGACAGAATCACTGCACTCTGCGAGAGCAAACTCTCTCGTCTGTCCTGATACTCCTGGACCTGTCAGCTGCGTTCAACATAGTGAACCACCGGATCCTCCTCTCTACCCTCGAGGGGCTGGGTGTCACAGGCTCTGCACTCTCAATGTTTGCAACCTACCTGACGGGTCGCTCCTACCAGGTGACATGGAGGGGATCTGTGTCGGAGCCTCACAGACTGACTACAGGCATTCCACAGGGTTCGGTTCTGGGTCCTCTCCTTTTCTCCCTGTACATGACATCCCTGGGTTCTGTTATTCGCTCGCATGACTTCTCTTACCATTATTATGCTGATGACACCCAGCTGATCTTGTCCTTCCCTCCCTCTGACACACAAGTAGAGACACGCATTGCTGCGTGCTTGACTGACATCTCGGAGTGGATGGCGACACACCACCTGAAACTCAGTCTGGACAAGACAGAGCTGATGATCCTCCCGGGGAAAGGTTGCCCACACCGAGACCTGGCCATTACCATTGACAACACCATGGTGATGCCAACTCGGACTGTGAGAAATCTGGGTGTGATCCTGGATGACCAACTGTTGTTTGCTGAAAACGTTGCATTGGTTGCTCACTGCTGCAGATTTCTCCTCCATAACATCAGGAGGATTCTCCCATTCCTCACCGATGAGACGGCACAGGTGCTCGTCCAGGCTCTGGTCATCTCCCGGCTGGACTATGGCAACTTCCTCCTTGCTGGCGCCCCGGCATTGGCCATCAGAACTCTGGAGCTTGTTCAGAAAGCTGCAGATTGTCTGGTGTTCAACCGCCCTAAATTCTCCCACACAACTCCCCTTCTCATGTCCCTACACTGGCTCCCAGTAGCTGCTCGCATCCAGTTTAAGACTCTGGTGCTAGCCTACAGGGCAGTGAAAGGAACAGCTCCTTCCTATCTCCAGGCCATGGTCAAGCCCTACACCCCCGCCCGACCGCTTCGCACTGCTGCCTCGGGACGCCTGGTTGCCCCGTCACTCAGAGGCCCTTGCTGCTGATCGACCCGGTCACGGCTCTTTTCTGTCCCGGCCCTACAGTGGTGGAATGAACTCCCCACTGATGTCAGGACAGCGGAGTCGCTGTCCATCTTTCGGTGCAGGTTGAAAACTCACCTCTTTAAGAACTACTACCTTGTTACTTGTTCTTAGCACTTATTGTATTCACTCATTTTAAAAAAAATTAAAAAAAAATCTCTTTCTTGCACTTTTACTTTAGCACTGGTTTTGCTCTTAGATGCTTGTTTAGATACACTTATGACCTCTGATGACTAGTAGTTCTCCTGATTTCCTACGTTAAATGCACTTGTTGTAAGTCGCTTTGGATAAAAGCATTGGAAGAAAAAAAATACAAGGCTCCTGTGTATACCTAAAGTTAAAAAAAGAAGTCAGCTGGTGGTTGGGCCTTTTCCTATCGGGCCCCGTTCTTGTGGAATAACCTGCCTGCAACCATCAGACAATCAGTCTGTTGAGTCCTTTAAATCCGAATTTAAAGCTCATTGTTTGCCTTAGCCCACAATGAGTTACCTTTTACGTTGAGTGCGTCACAACCTGTACTGCATGGTGGATCGGTTTTCTGTCTCAGTGAATTTACCAAGCACTGTTCTGCCAACGAGATTATAGCGTATAAATTATTGACAAACTGTTCTTTCAAATGTCTTTTCTCTCTCTCTGAATGATGTCTTCTCCTTTCACTTCTGTGTGTGAATGGTGTGATGTGAGTCTCCTTTTTGTGCACATACAGTCTGTCCTCTTAGGTATCCATGGTGATGGTGGTCTCCACCTGGACACTGATTGGCATCCTCCTCATCATATTTTCTTTTTATATTTCTTCTAAATCTATATAATTTTGTTATCCTTTTGTTTTGCGTGGCACGGTGGCGCAGTGGTTAGCCCTGTTGCCTCACAGCAAAAAGGTCCTGGGTTTGAACCCTGGGGTTGTCCAACCTTGGGGTCATCCCAGGTCATCCTCTGTGTGGAGTTTGCATGTTCTCCCTGTGTCTGCGGTGGGTATTCTCCGGGTGCTCCGGTTTCCCCCACCATCAAAAAAAGACATGCATGTTAGGGTTAATACTCCTGTCTGTGCCCCTGACTGAGACATGGAGAGACGAACTGGAGTTGGCCCTCAGGCGATGCAGGGCGGCTGCCCACTGCTACTAGCTACACAACTAGGATGAGTTAAATGCAGAGCGTAATTTCCCTGCAGGGATCATTATTAAAGTATATCAAAATCAAAAAAAAAATCAAACAATATCCTGTTTCAGTGTTATATTGTTCTCTCACGCAGACGTGACTTTTTTTTTTTCTTTGTCTACGCGGTGATGGTGGTCGCTTGGCGCAGGTCCTGGGCTTTTCCGGCCCCCCTCATCATATTCTTCATATGTTTAGATCAAAGCTGTGTGTGTGTGTGTGTGTGTGTGTGTGTGTTTCATCAGATATCGGGCCAAGCCACCCAAAGATTCCACAGAAACACAACTGTTCCTTCTATGACCCTGCAGCCAGGCTGTACAGGGTCATAAGCGGAACAGGGTCATAAGCAGGGTCATTAAATCACTGCGGTACAGTAGCAGCAGTGATTTAAAGAATACTGATTGCTAATTGTCTGCCATGAGTACAGGCCACACCCTGGCCAGTTAATACCCAATTGGCCAAAGAGGTACACTGAAAATAGGCTTATTGCCCAGAAACTGGACACTTATGTAAAACTCTATCAAACCTCACACAATACTATTAAAACTGCAAACAGCAAGTTACCAAGGAGTATATTTATAAGACAAGTAAGTAAAATGGATGCCAAGCAGCAGTCCAGATACTCTGCTGTAATGTTTGCTCCAGGTCCTCTCCTGTAGTGCTTTCACTGAGAGTAAAATGATGAGTCAGAGAGGAGTGGAAGAAATGAGAGACAAGAGTGAGAGGAACACAACTCTGAATGAGACTCATGTAGTGTGGTATGATGAAGAATTTAGAGTGGGAAAAAGAGATCAGACAAGACCATGTTATCAGTGATGATGAATTAGTTGTGTTTGCGTGTGTGCGTTTGTGCATGCGTGATTGTCTGTGTGTGTGCATATGCATGTGTTTGAGTGATTTGTTCCTATTCTGCCACCCCTATATGCCCTGCATAAGCTGGCAGATGGACAACTCCTCCTCCAATCACCACGCTGAAGAGGGTGCTTGGTTCTACTCCGTTTACTGGTTGACTGGAAGTAGGCTAAAAATACAAGAGATACAACACAACAAGTATACAAAGTTCAACACATCAACAAAAATGACTATGTTTCAAGTGTGTTACTGCTGTGCAATTTCTAGCATACACTTTATTATTGACCAAGTATGGTGAGTATTTTGGCTAAACTGATGACAACGGATTATCACATCCAATTAATTCGCTAGCATTACTGACTAGGACCCACCCAGGGTCTAATTTTTGGGCATATGGTGCGTCATGTGGTCCATTTATCTGTCTTCTCACCTTATGTATTCTGATGATATCTCTGCCAAGTAGCATCATGACTGGAGCATCATGGCTCTGGGATCTGGCCTGCTATAGGCTGTAAATGTGGGTGATGAAGAGCAGCTGTGGTGTAGGGATCTCCAACTGGTTATTTGGAATGTTGTTACACTCTTAAGGTTGGAAGAGAAAGAGTGACATGTCCATCTATGGAACTTACTTGAAAGCCATGCACTCGTCTCCTACTTGTCTCTGCCACACCTGCGCAGGTTTTTAGATGGTAAGGAGAACTGTGGCTGTCCAACTTGAAAACATCAAAGAATTCTGGTATCACCAAGGAACGATTACTCTGGTCATCATTGACAGCATACACTTTGATCCTGCTAACCATTTGGAAACACTTTGACGAGGCAGATCTTTGAGCAGGTTTTACCACTTTGATTACCTCCACAGACTCCAGTGCAATTGGCTGACACATCTTCTTTGGAAATGTCACTCCTCTCCCTGCCATGATCTTCAGTAGGGGTGGGGGCATTTACAGACTCAGGTGCAGACCCTGGGTGTGGAGCAGAGTGATGCCTGTCACTGCTGCACTCTTTACAACACAGTGCTAGACATTGTCTCGCAATGCTAGACATCGTTGATTTATCTCTTACTACTGGCATTGTTCCCAGCAGATTTAAGACAGCTCTGGTTAAACCTCTACTTAAAAAACCGCATCTTGATCCAGGGTCTCTTAATAACTATCGACCAGTCTCTAATCTTCCATTCTTCTCTAAAGTACTAGAGAGAGTTGTGTATCAACAACTTTTGACCCATCTATATGACCATCTATATTAACCCTTTCAGTCGGCTTTCAGGCCCTGTCACTCCACTGAAACTGCTCTGACCAGAGTGGTAAATGATCTTTTACTGGTTATCGACTCTGATTCCACTTCTGTGCTTCTGCTACTGGACCTCAGTGCAGCCTTTGACACCATTGATCACTGTATACTTTTACATAGATTAAATTGTAATTTTGGTGTCTCTGGTTTAGCTCTCTCTTGGCTTAAATCCTACTTATCTGGAAGAACACATTGTGTCTACTATAATAACATTACATCAACATTTTCTGATGTTAAATATGGTGTGCCTCAGGGCTCAGTTCTTGGACCTCTACTTTTCTCTCTTTACATTACACATCTTGGCCAAATTATATGCAGTTTGGAATAAACTTCCATTGCTATGCTGATGATACTCAGCTGTATGTGCCTATAAGGGCTGATGATCATACTCAAATCACTAACTTAGAGGCCTGCTTGGCTACTGTGAAAAACTGGATGTCACTTAAGTTTCTGCTTTTAAATTCAGATAAAACCGAGATGCTGGTCATTGGCCCAGCTAGACACAGACACTAATTTGATCAAGTAACGATAACAATCGACAACTCTGTGGTTTCACAAAGTGTGGCAGCCAAAAATCTTGGTGTTACGTTTGATCCCAGCCTTTCCTTTGATAAGCACATTAAAGAAATCACCAAGACTGCCTTTTTCACTTACGTAACATAGTTAAATTCGGTCTTTTCTCTCCATGGCTGACGCAGAGACTCTAATACATGCATTTGTTTCATCCAGACTTGATTACTGTAATGTTCTGTTTTCAGGTCTGCCACATTCTAGTACTAAAAGTCTTCAGGTGGTTCAGAATGCTGCTGCTAGAATCCTAACTAAAACTAGGAAATTTGACCATATTACACCAATTCTTGCCTCCCTTCATTGGCTTCCTATCCATGTTAGATCAGAATACACGGTGCTTCTGCTGACTTATAAAATCCTAAATGGGCTTGCCCCATCTTACCTGTCTGATCTCCTTAAACCTTACATGCCATCTTGAGCTCTTCGTTCTCAAAATACAGGGCTCCTGTGTGTACCCAAAGTTAAAAAGAAGTCAGCTGGTGGCAGGGCCTTTTCCTATCGGGCTCCATTGTTGTGGAATAACCTGCCTGCTGCCATCGGACAATCAGAGTCTGTTGAGTCCTTTAAATCCAAACTTAAAACTCATCTTTTTGCCTTAGCTTACAATTAGTTGCCTTTAAGTTGAGTGCTTCACAACCTGTACTGGATGGCGGGTTGGGTTTCTGTCTCAATGAATTTACCAACCACTGTTCTGCCGACGAGTTTATCAAGTATAGATTACAGAGTATAGATTATGACTAGTTGATGACTTAATTGATTATGGCTAATGACTATTGCAAACTGTTCTCTTCTCTAACATGTCTTTTCTCTCTCTCTGAATGATGTCTTCTCCTTTCTCTTTTTCTTTGTTTGAATGGTGTCATGTGAGTCTCTCTTGCGTGCATGTGCAGTCGGTTCTCCTCCCAGGTCTCCGTGGTGATGGTGGTCTCCATTTGGATGCTGCCTGCCCTTCATCTGCTCACATAAGTTTTTTTTTCTTTTCACATGATGATACTGGTCACGTGGCTTGGGTCCTGGACTGTTCTGTTGGCATCGGGACACTGCTTGGCATCCTGTGCATCATGTTATTCATAAATTTTATTTCCATTATAATTCTGTTATCCTCTTTCAATGTTGTATTATGTAAATTGCGTGAACACAACATCCATTGCACGCTGTCCATCTTGGGAGAGAGATCCCTCCTCTGTTGCTCTCCCTGAGGTTTCTTCCTATTTTTTCTCCCTGTTAAAGGTTTTTTTTTCAGGGAGTTGTTCCTTATCCGATGAGAGGGTCTAAGGACAGGATGTTGTGTTGCTGTTAAGCCCACTGAGGCAAATTTGTAATTTGTGATATTGGGCTATACAAATAAAATTGATTTGATTTTGATTTGATTACACTTTACAGACCTTTTGCAATTCCTTGCTAGGTGTGTGGCTGATACTATGCATTTAAAGCAAATGCCATTCTGCTTTAGAAAGGCTTTCCTGTCTTCCAGAGAATTTTCCCTGAACCCTCTACATTTGTGTAAAAGGTGTGGCTTCTTATGAATTGGACACAGCTTTGCTGGATCAATGTTAGCTTTCTGCATGTCTTTGTCTGCTGTTTTATTCAGAGAGATGTCTGTCTTGTGGACCGAGACAGATGTTCTGTTCGTGTTTCTAGGGTGTTCTGGTTTTGTGTGGTCTGCATGGTGAGGGAGAAGGAAACTAAGGTCATTGCCTATCTTATCTTTGGTTGATCTGTTATGAAATCAACAAGGACAGAAAATGGAGGAAAAGAAACCCCATGCTTCTTTTTGAACATGTAGCCTAGCATCAGCCATCTCTCTTGTAGATTAAATGGCAGTTTTTGAACTATGTTGGTTATGCCCCATGCTGTATCTAAACAGGCAAGACCAGAAAGCACTCCCTCTGATTTTGCTGCTTGAAGCTCCATCAAAAGGTCTCCCATTTCTCAGTTTCTTCCAGTCTTTGTTTTAAATCTTTGGGAAGCTGTCAACTCTTTTGAGTAATGCACTCTCAATGACCTCAGGTGCCCCAAAGTATCCATCAAGTCGCTGCCAAATCACCTGAAGTCCCTTTTCTGGGTTATAGACATGTACGGCTCTTATCCATTTTGCTTGTTCTCTTGACTCTGCACATAACCACGTAACTAGGAGATCCATCTCTTCCTTAACTGAGAGGTAAAGGCCTATTGTGGTGTTCAAGAATGACGATTTCCAGGCCCTATAATTTTCTGGGCGATCATCAAGCTGCAATAGGTCTGTGGTGATAACGTCTTTCGTGCCATGAACCTAACAAGATCAGACATATTCTGCTTGTCTCCATAATGAGCCTGTGGGGTGCTAACAGGAAACTGGGCATGTGTTTTTGGTGAAGGTGGATGTGGCTTGACCTGTGGGTAAGTCTGAGAGTGTGGCACCACACTGGTGGGGAGTATCTGCGGGTAAGTAACTATGATTCTCAGGTGGCCTGACATGGCCAAAATAAGCTTTGTGCTTCTGCTCTCTAAAGCCAGAATGCTCTGTGGTTTGTGATGGCCTGGTAGCAGTTGCATCAGACTAGGTAACTTGTCTCGCTACGCTGACTGTGTGTCCACTAGGGAAATGTGTTTCAACATCATAGGTGGCCCCTGTAGATGGCCTGCTATGGGGAATGCTACTGTCTGTGTCTAGGCCATGCATTTGGGATGGCACTGGTGGTGGCCTTGGCTCTTCTGATGTCATGACTGGGTCTACCTGAGTGTCAGTCCATAATCTGGTCTGCTCTTGAACATAGTCATTGGTTCACTGAGCAGAATCATGAGCACTGAATCCTACATAACTTTTCAACTCCAAGTCTGATTCTTTGTTGCACACGAGGGCTGCCGCCAATGCTTCAGCCTTTGCAACTGCTGTTGCTGCTGTTTTTTTCCAGCATTTAGGACATCAAGTTGTATATCTAAGCATACTTTCTCTGCATCCAAGTGTGCTTTTTGCATTTTAATCTGCATGTCCTTTTCTGCATATTTTACTTTAGCTTTGCTAGCAGAGGAGCCGTGAGAGCATTTAGATGTTGCTGACCCACCAGACCAGGTAATAAAGCTGTTGGGGGATCATTCTGTTCTTCCATAATGTCGTGGAAGCCTGATTGTTAAACTGGTATTCTGTTGTAAGCCTCCTTCACTGTTATGTTGTGATGACACTGACCTGCTCTGCTGTATCTCAGCCTGTTAAGAAGCTGTCGTTTCACTATTCTGCCACCGCTATACGCCCTGCATAAGTTGGCAGATAGACAACTCCTCCTCCAATCACCACGCTGAAGAGGGTGCTTAGTTCCACTCCATTTAATGGTTGACTGGAAGTAGGGCAAAACTACAAAACATACAACAAGTATACAAAGTTCAACACATCAACAAAAATGACTATGAAATGACATTTGAGTTTCAGGTGCGTTACTGCTATGCAATTTCTAGCATACACTTTATTATTGACCAACTAAGGTGAGTGTTTTGGCTAAACTGATGACAACGGATTATCACATCCAATTAATTCACTAGCATTAGCATTTGCTAATAACAGCAAATGTAATATGAACTCATACAATAAAATACGAAGTATTTACATCAAGCCAAACTAATATGACTAACAAATGTGACTTAGACTTATGTTAAGAATACTAACATACCGACAGTACATCCAAAAGCATGAAATGTATGTAGAGAATAGCGATATCGTGAACAAAATGTCTCGAGGCTTTTACCAAGTTTTCTGTTGACTACTGCACTTCTGCTTTTTTTCTTCTTTTTATTCAATTTTTGCCCTTTTTCTCCTTCTTGAGCCGTCCTGGTCGCCGCTCCACCCCCTCTGTGCCAATTCGGGGGGCCACCCCGACCGACCTGAGGAGGTGCTAGTGCAACGACTAGGACAAATACCCACATCCAACTTCCCACCCGCAGACACTGCCAATTGTGTCTGTAGGGATGCCCGACCAAGCTGGAGGTAACATGGCGATTCGACCCAGCGATCCTGTGTTGGTAGGCAACGGAATAGACCGCTACGCTACCCGGACGCCGACTACTGCACTTCCTGTACTGTCGATGTGGTGCTGGTGACATCATCAGTGAACAAAAGACTTTTAAAGGGATGGTACATGTTAACTAATACTGACAGCACAGTTCCAAATGATCGTTCTGTGCGCTTTGAATAGGACAGTAACTCCCATAAATATATAACCAAAAAATATATTCATTCATCATCAGCCGCTTCTCCGGGGTCGGGTCGCAGTGGCAGCAAGTTAAGTAGGGCACTTCAGATGTCCCTCTCCCCAGCAACACCCTCCAGCTCCTCCTGAGGGATCCCAAGGCGTTCCCAGGCCAGATTGGACATGTAGTCCCTCCAGCGAGTTCTGGGTCTACCCCGGGGTTTCTTCCCAGTTGGCCATGCCCAGTAAACCTCCAAAGGAAGGCGCCCAGGAGGCATCCTAATCAGATGCCCGAACCACCTCAACTGGCTCCTTTCGACGTGAAGGAGCAGCAGCTCTACTCCGAGCTCCCTCTGGATGTCTGAGCTCCTCACCTTATCTCTAAGGCTGAGCCCAGATACCTTACAGAGGAAACTAATTTCAGCTGCTTGTATCCATGATCTCACCCTTTCAGTCACTCCCCAAAGCTCATGACCATAGCTGTGGGTTGGAATGAAGATTGACAGGTAAATTGAGAGCTTTGCCTTACGGCTCAGCTCCCTCTTCACCACATGGTCCGGTACAACGTCTGCATTACTGCTGATGCTGCACCAATCCGCCTGTCAATCTCCCGCTCCATCCTACCCTCACTCGTGAACAAGACCCCGAGATACTTGAACTCCTTCACTTGAGGCAACAAGTGAAGGAGTTCAAAAAAATATAAAAATATATTTTTTAAAATGTATAATTTAATTATAATTCTGTCATCCTCTTTCAATGTTGTATTCTGTAAATTGTGTAAATACAACATCCATTGCGCTTTGTCCGTCTTGGGAGAGAGATCCCTCCTCTGTTGCTCTCCCTGAGGTTTCTTCCCTCCCTGAGGTTTCTCCCAGTTAAAGGTTTTTTTTAGGGAGTTGTTCCTTATCGGATGCGAGCGTCTAATAACAGGATGTTGTATTGCTGTAAAGCCCCCTTGAGGCAAATTTGTACTTTGTGATATTGGGCTATACAAATAAAATTGACTTGAACATTATTGATCAGGTCTCTTATGAGAAAGTTCAAAGTAATCTGAGTAAAACTTCCAGTGAAATTGCTGTCATTGTGGTTGTTTGGTGAGGTTTTCCAGATGCTGACAAGAATGCAAAAGTTCAACTGAAATTTAGTTGATACAGCTGTGGCAACTTGTAGGACTGTCTGGTAAATATTTGCCCCTTGATGTCTTTGTAGCATGTTGTGCAAGATGGGGCAATTATTCATGGAGTGTGTGTGAGTGTGTGTGTGTGTGTGTATTGCTTTCCACTATTGTCGGTGTCTTTATGCATGCTCAGTAATCCATGTAAGAAAATCAAAGAACTTTGAATCAGTTCATCTGGATAGCGTTTATTGACAGATACGTTGTATCAAGATGAACTCATTCGACCTTCTTTGATATTATCAGTGTCACTCTTCTCAGTAACAATTTACATGTCATTGACCCAGGAGTCAGTGTTTACCTTTCAGGTGATCTATTAACTGTGTGATTTTATCCCAGTGTTGCCACTAAGAACGGGTAGGCTACTCTTACATTAGAGCAGTTGTGACAATACTAGTTTATATTTCCATGTAATAAACCTGCAGTACATTACAGTATTATGAGATTTTGATGTCATGGTAAATACAATATAGCACAAAAACTATTCCTTCTGTTTTATTAATTCATTGATGATGATAAATAATTCACATACTTACATTTGTTGTTAAACTGCAAGTGGATTGTGAATGAGAAGTTCATCTCATTTTAAGCACATCAAACAGGTATTTTTTATTTTACCTTAAGTCTAATAACCAAATAAAGACTGAGTTGTTTGAATATTTAAATCTAAACAGACTGCAGTGCTACTAATACACACTGACAAACATCCAGTTATTTGAATCATTCAAAACATACCACTTGAAGAAAAGAAATGTGTAAATACAACATTACTGTCAAATTTCATTCTTTACAAATTGCATTAATACTCAAGGTTGAGGCTCCCAATAATTTAATTTGATATGTAAGCATGTACTTGGCAACATAACAAAATCCTATGTCACTTTACATTGCATTCATTGATTTCCTATATTGAAAAGGTTACAGTGATTTTGAAAATACAGAAAATATTAATTTTTCTACATCACCAGTGAGAATATTGAGTAATCATGTCTTGTATTGCCATTTATAGCTATAGTGAACTGACAAAATTGGTAAGGAAAGTGGTTTCAACAGATATGAAAACACAGAATACTTTTTAACTTACATCCTCATGTTTTGAAGAACAAAATATAGTAACTTTCAAGATCTGCCTGGACTATCAGCCTGATAGCTTAGCAAATAGGTACAAACAGTGGAGACTGGTTTAAAATCTGAGCCTGTATCTAAACTGAACATCTCTGGTAGGCTGCATGGATCCAAAACCCCATCGTCTGATGTCGATATCGGGTATCTCCTCATCAGGGTTCTTTAGCTCAAAATCAAAGTATATTAGCATGAGGAAAACAAACTGCTTAAGCTCATTGGTGGCAAAGAAACGCCCAGGGCACATGCTGACCCCGGCACCCCAGGGCATAGTGAAATACTTGACCTTCTTTCCTGCTTTGTAAAAAACTGTTTTCTTGCTTCCATCTGGGTTAAGAAAGCGGTCATATTTAAATGAAAGTGGGTCAGGGTGAACTTCTGGGTCAATCTGTATGGCAATGTAAGGGAAGAGTGCCAGTCTGTCGCCCCCCCGAAGACAGTACTCACGGCCATCAGCCATCTTAAGTGTCATGTCCTGAAGTACGGCTCTGGTGAGAACAGGTGCAGCAGTCAGTCGAAGGGTCTCTTCCACAGCACTGTCCATGATTGGCGTTTTCTGCAGCATCTCTCGAGTCAAGAAGATGAGAGGACCGCCACATCTCACTTCTTGCCCACTTTCCCTCAGAACCTGTTCCACTTCCGCCTTGACAGCCCTCATGGCTTCAGGATGCTTCATAAGGTACAGGAGCGTCCAGAAAGCAGAAGGTCCTGTGTTGCCCTGGGATGCCCACAGAAGCAGGAGCATGAACCTGTCTTGCATAAAAACTTTCATTCCCTTCTCTTCTCTTTCCTGTTGAAGGTCTCGCACCCAGCCACTGATGTTGTCTTTGTTCTTGATCCTCTTTACTGACAATGCATTCCAGAAAAATCTCTTCAACCTCTCTGCATTCATCTTCTCCTGGGGTGGCAGGACCCCATAGGCCAGTTTGGGGAACAGTTGGTCATATTTACGAAACTCATAAAATAGCTTTTCTGATTCTTTTCTGTCTGCTTCTTTGGCTTTCTGGACATCCTCTGAGGTCTTGGACGTCTCATTTCCAAACAGAGCGAGATAGCCTGCCCTAAAAACAGTATTGTAGCTGTACATAAACAATCCATCCTCGATCCAGGTCTGTTTGGTTTCCACTGAGCCTACACTGTGCAGCATTACATTCTGTAAATTACTCATCATGGCTTCTGTAAGTGGTACCAGTCCATCCCCCATTAAGTGTTTGTTGCTGTACAGCTGGAAAGACTTATGATCCGTTTCCTTTGATTCATAACCAAAAACTCTGGCCACTAGGTGCTTTGCAAATTTGTTAAAGTCCAGTTTTGCGCGGGCTTCTTTAACAACAGACCCAAAGGAGAGAGCGTCCATGAGGAAAGTGAAGTAAAACCCGCCAAGCTGTACTGTGAATATATCACCATGTTTTTGTCTCATCCTCTTCAGGAACTTTGCAGTGTCCCTGCGAAACTCCAACACGTGGCCCAGCCAGGGAATGGGCCCCTTATCCAAAGGGGGCTCACCTGGGCGCCGCTGCCGAAATGCCCCCAGGAGGAACAGCCCTCCTAGCAGCGAGACCAACACCGACAGAAGGATCGCCAGCAGGAATACCATTGCTCTGTCTTCTCTGCAGTCAAAGAGCAAAATGAGGCATAGCTCAAGGCTCTCAGTGTGCAAACTACAAGGCTCCTCCTCCTAACCTATCATGTGAAAGAATTTTGGTTTTCCATCTTTACTGGTACAGAGGTTAACACAGAATATTTGCAGTGTGGATTCTCCTATTTGGTTAATATCACCTAAATTTCCTCTGTGGTGGAGGTCCTACACTATAAGTATAAGAATAAAGAATGATGTATAATTTTTCCTGTTTTTTTTGTTGTTCTGATATTACTACATTCCAGTAGACAGAAAATTAATGTCTTAAACCTTCCCTTGGTTACAAATGAGCTGTACACAGGTTTGAAACTAGGTGAGGAAATGAGTAAATTACCTTAAAACATTATTGGGGCAAAAAAGAAACAAAAAAAATTAATTGAAAGAAAGGGAAAAGCATTTTATCCAGATTGGACACACCTAAGACCCAGGAAGTCTACCTCCCCCGAGCATAGTTCGTAGTCGACTCCCGGGGTTGAGAAGAGAGTTGTGCAATTGTAGGGAGAGGATTTGTGTGATACGGTTTTTTTTTATTTAAATGAGGATACAGTATTGAAGACCACGTGGAGACTTCTGAAGTTAATGACATTCACTTAGGGGTGACGACCCATTGGCAAAGGAAAGAATTAATAATGTCAATTGAATTGTCGGTACAGGACATTTCCAGATAAGAGAGTGACTGCAGGATAGCAGTGTGGGAAAAAATCAAAAGCAAACTGGCAAGTCTTGTTTGATAAGATTTACGGGAAAATTATGTGTGAAGGATACGGTAATGACTCCTGTAATCAGCTTTCAATGCGGGGAAAGAAATTTAGATTTCCTAAAACTGGTAGGTTTACTGTAAACTAGCTGAAAGAGGAAAAAAATTGAAGCGAGAAAAAAAAGGGGGGGTTCTGTGTATGTGTGTCAAGGCAGTTCTCCGTTGAGTGAAGGTTATACCGATGTTCAAGTCTGAGTGTTAACGTTGATTTAAATGTCAAGGCAGTTATCCGTTGAGCAGAGGTTTACTGAAACTCAAGTCCGAGTGTCAACATTGGTATATATATATCAAGGCAGTTATCTGTTGAGCAGGGGGAACATCAGTAAAAGAACATATATACTGAACTATATATAACAAAAAGAAATATGAGAAGAAGAAAGGTAAAGGTAAAATAGATTGGAGGGCGTTAATGATGTGGAAAGCGGAGGCTGAAAAAGAAAAAAAAACACCGGCAAAAGCATAGTGAGACAAGATGGAAGAGTGTGTATGTGGGGGGGGGGGACAATTAATCACTGTCCTCAGCTTTCAAAGAAGGACCTAGATCTCCTCCCCATCTCAGCTGCTCATCAGAGACCTGTAGATCAGCAGCAACCTGCCGCAGACCGACGGCAGCTTACCCGTCTATATCCAGAGGCCTGAGAACAGCTGGCTGCAGCAGCAGAGTCTGTCACGCGGAGCCCAGCGACCACCCCACCTCCACACCTGGCGGGTACAGCCGGGATGAAACTGACCGTTATAACTGGCAGACAATGCCGATTATTGGTGACATGAAGGGGGACTGTGACAGAATTACAGACAGTTTCCCGGTCACCGTGAGATGGGGGGGGGGGCAATAAAGTTCTGTAGACGGAAGCCTGGAGACGATTCAAAAAAAGGACTGGTTGTTAAAATCCCTAGTGTTTGCACTGCAACAGATTCAGTGGAGATCAAACTGGAGATGTCTGCCAAGGTGACATTGCCACCACCAGGACACATCATCAGTTGTGTACCTCAGCATCACAGGGTGTTTCGGCCTTTTATCACAAGACACCCTCCGCTGAGGCAGGCCCACCACAGGTTGATCGGTCCTGGGTGTGTGACCTGTGGTTAGCTGTTCACCCTGGCAGCCCAGACGGCGTCTCTCCTTTTGAGCCAGATCCAGTGGCTAGTCCTCAGCAGTGTTGGCTAGCTCTTTGATCACTCTCCTGTGGGCCTGCCCCCTGACTCCTAGTTCCCTCAGGAGTTTTGCTGTGGAGCTGGCAACAAAGCCCCTACAACCCACCTCCACAGGGCGCACCTTCACCTTCCAGCCTCTGTCCTCTGCTTCGGCTGCTAGGTTGGCGTACCACAGCTTCTTACGCTCGTACGCTTCATCGACTGCATCCTCCCAGGGGACTGTGAGCTCAATGATGTAAGCGAGCTGGTAAGCGTTGGACCAGAGGACGAGGTCTGGTCGCAAGGTGGTTGTTGCAATCTCTGTCGGGAAAATGAGCTTCTGGCCTAAGTCCACTCGCATTTCCCAATCCCTGGCTGAGTTTAGTGAGCCTAAGTTGGGAAGTGAAGGGTTGGCCTTCAGTTTATCCCCCTCTCGAATGAAAGCTGGGAAACGCCGGGGCCCTTCCTGGTTGTTGAAGGGTTGGGCATTGATGGAAACCCTCTTGCAATCGAGTTCAGCTGCCAAGCACCTGAGCACCTGATTGTGTCGCCAGGTGTATCTGCCTTGGGTAAGGCTGGTCTTGCAGCCAACCAAGATATGCTTGAGGGTTGCTGGGGCTGTACACAGGGAGCAAGATGGATTCTCTCCAAACCAGAGATTTAGATTTATGGGAGAGGGCAGGACATCATATGTGGCCTTGATGATGAAACTCAGCCTGTTTCCTCTTTTCAACACCCTCCCACCTCATCCAGCGACCCTGTTTGGCTTGTGCTACGGTTTTAGCACATCTGGCTGCTTCTTCCTGTCGGCGGACCTCCTCAACCACCATAGTTCGCCGTTCGGTAGTAGTCGCCTTTTGCCAGGTAGGTGTTTTTATTCCCAGGCCAAGGCTGCCTCTGCCTTGTTGAACATGGCCTACTACGTCTCGGTGGCGGAGGGCAGATTTCGCCTCCAGTACAGCTGCAGCCGGGGTCCATTTCTTCCCTGTTGCTAGGGTTGGAGCAACTCCTCTCACTATTGGGTCTCGGGATTCTGTGAGGGACATGTCCAGCCTCACTTTGGCACATTTGAATTCCTCAACCAGGCTGGAAATTGGCAGTGCGAGGGCTCCATTGCCGTAGAGTCCAACACTGCTGAGGCACCTTGGCAGCCCAAGCCACTTCCTCACCTGCGAGTTCACTAGCCTCTCCAAGCGATTGGCATGAGATAGTGAGACTTCGTACATAGTTATTGGCCACATGAGTCGGGGTAGCAGCCCAAACTGAAAGCACCAAAGCTTCAGCTTCCCGGGCAGTGCAGTGTTGTTGATTTGCCTGAGGCCACTGATTGTATCCTGGTGAAGTTGCTCCAGTTGCTGGGTGTCTTTGAGGTCTGCATTGTACCACCGTCCGAGGCTCTTGATGGGCTTCTCCCGGACCGTGGGGATTGGTTGATCACTAATGCAGAACCGTTCATCTACTAGTTGGCCTTTGACAATGGAGATGCTGCGAGATTTGCTTGGTTTAAACTCCATTCGTGCCCACTTGATGTTCTCCTGGAGTTTCTGCAGCAGGCGCCTGGTGCATGGTTTTGTTGTTGCTATGGCGGTCAAGTCATCCATGTACGCCCGGATTGGTGGAAGACGCAGGCCATTCCTGGACCTTTCGCCTCCCACCACCCATCGAGATGCACGGATGACGAGCTCCATTGCCATGATGAATGCCAGGGGGGAAATAGTGCAGCCCGCCATAATGCCTATTTCCAGATGTTGCCAAGTGGTGCTGGTGTTCTGTGTTGTGACACAGAACTGGAGATCCTGAAAATAGGTCTTGACCAACTCTGTGATATTTTTGGGGACATGGAAAAAATCAAACGCCGTCCACAGGATCTTGTGAGGAACTGATCCAAAAGCGTTGGCAAGGTCTAAGAAAACCACGTGCAGGTCTCTCCGTTCTTTCTTGGCAGCTTGTATCTGGTGCCAGATGATATTAGCATGCTCCAGACATCCTGAGAAGCCATGGATCCCGGCTTTCTGCACTGATGTATCAACAAAGTTGTTTCTTTGCAGGAATGTGGAGAGCCTTTGGGCAATCACACTAAAAAATATCTTTCCCTCTACATTAAGAAGGCTGATCTGGCGAAACTGGCTGATGCAGGAAGAGTTCTTTTCCTTGGGGATCAGAATGCCTCCTGCTCTTCGCCATGCCCTGGGTATGACTCTTTTCTGCCATGCCACTTTCATCAGCTTCCAGAGGTATTTCAGGACTCCAGGAGTGTTCTTATAGAGTCTATACAGGATACCATTGGGCCCAGGAGCTGACATCGATCTTGCCTGCTTTACCGTCCTCTCCACCTCGCTCCATGTGGGGGGTCTTGTGTCCATATGGTGGTCAGGTGGGTGAATTGGTGGCATGTCATCCGGGATGGTGACTGGCTCATGTCTCCGGACATCAGAGTAGGTCTTCTTTAGGTGCTCTTCCAGATCTCGTATGGGGACTCTAAGGCTCCCATTTTTCTTGCTGTCAAAAAGGCTCTTGACAAAGCTGTAAGGGTTGCTGTAGAAACGAGTCCTAGCCCGTTCTTTCCTCTTATGCTGTCGTCTGAGGTGTTCTGCTCTTCGCAGCTTTGTCAAATGCTGCTTTATTTCAGCTTGCAGTGCGTCAAGCCCAACCCTCTCTCCCTCTGTGGCCTTCCTCCACTGCTTCCTCAGTTGTCTTCTCTCCTTCACCAACCTGTCAATTTCCCGCTGTCTCCTGGATTTGAGCTGAGTTGAAGGGTCTTTCTGCCTACTGGGTATCTTCTCCTTCACTCCAAATCTCTCTACGCCATAGCTGTAAATGATGGCTCCCATGTTCTCCAGTTTTCTTTCAACTGTTCCCTTTTGACCTTCTAGTAAGAGGACAAGGTCAGAGTTGATGGTCTCCCACTCAATCTTCTGGCTGGACTTGGGCCACAGGATTTGAGGTTTTCTTCCTTCCATCTTCCTCTCTGCTGCTGGCTGTGGCTGGCCGGGCTCCAGACCGGAGTCCACTGGAGGGTCTATGCAACATTGAGCTTCGTCTGGGGTGCTGATACCCTGAGGACTGTGGGGGTTCTCCTGCCTCCGGGCTTCACTCGACTGATTTGGCCTACTTCTTAAGAAGTATTGGTCAATGCGAGGCCCCTTACCGAGCTCACTAAGGCACTTCTTTTTGCCTTGATGGATCTTAAGACCCTTCACCGATGTAACCTTTGACCAGCCACAGATGCAGCTGTGCAGCTTTTGTCCTGCCAGTGCTGATGATCCATCGGTTGCAGTGCTGGTCATCCGACTCGTTGTCAAATCCTTTCCTTGTTCCGTTACCGTGTGAGCCACCTGTGAGTCATCTTGCGCCCCCGCTCTCGCAGACTCTGGGGGTATTCTTCTCCTTAAAGTTTTCGTAGCAATATTGGGTGGATCCAGGAACGCTAACTAGCGTTGGATCCTGCTAGTATGAGTCGCTAGCCCATACCGGCCCCGTTGGGGTCTATTCCCTCCTGTCAGCAGTCTTTCCAGGCCGTCATCTGGTCTTTCCCTGATTGTCAGCTGCCCTTTCGCAGCGGTCACTGGTTTACTCCAGATATTCACGATTCAAAAAAAGGACTGGTTGTTAAAATCCCTAGTGTTTGCACTGCAACAGATTCAGTGGAGATCAAACTGGAGATGTCTGCCAAGGTGACATTGCCACCACCAGGACAGGAGAGACTGTGTCTGACCTTTTAGTCAGACTGACTAAAGTTTTCAGGGAAAACAGCGGTCTAGCATCACCAGCGCTGCCGAATGAACGAAGTGACCCCCCGTATGAACGGCATTTCAAGATCCGTTTCCTGGACGGCATGGGGGAAGAGATCAGCCATCGGCTGGTACAGTTCCAGACTCAGCAGAGCCCCAACAGGGGCAGAGGGAGAGGCAGAGCGCGCGGCGGTCCCCCTTGGAGCAGAGGCCAAGGACCCCGCAATCTAGGCCCTTGAGACGAGGGGTGTTGGAGCTGTGGAGCCCCTGACCATTGGGCAAAAGCTTGTACTGAACCAAGAAAGAGACTGAAACCCACTGGACACACGCGGTGTGTACATCGGAGATGAAGCGTGGCTGGCGGCGGGGACAGGGGAGATTCCGGGGTCCGGTGAATGCACCCCTGACACCACACACACAAACACACACACACCAACACATACATTAACACGACAGCCAGAGCGTATTCAATATGACAAAGGTGAGCACATCTGAAAATTTACCTGAAATTATTTTAGAAATGGCGGAGAGAAGAAAGAAAACATATTATGTTTTGGTTGACTCTGGCATTACGGTTTCATTAATGAAACAAAATGAATTTTAAGTGCCCCCGAAATTGAGTGGTAGATATATTGCCACTGTAGGGCATTAGGTGCTGCAGTGAGAGAATTATATACCACGCCATTGTTGGTCATCATAGAAGACGATGAGAGAATAAAACACCTTTCTCTTTCTTTCTCCAAATGTTGCCCTGTAAAGGAGTTAGCCAGAGATGTGATGTGTGCACTGGGCTTGGTGTTGCATTGTACCAGAGGAAGGAATTAGGGTCACTAGAGTATCAGACATCCCAGGTCAGCATGTACAATTAGGGCGTGGCAAGCCATTGTACATACACCAATGGGATATGTCGCTGTCAGGGCCGAGATCAATAACCTCTGATTTGCTTAAATTGGTGCATACTCGCATGTCATCACAGCACACGTTCATGTCACCACAGCACACGTTCATGTCACCACAGCACACGTTCATGTCACCACAACACACGTTCATGTCACCACAGCACGCGATTGTGATCTGCATGTTGCAGTCAACGTAAGTAAAGGAGTTGATGAGGGATTTGAAAAACGTTGGTTCAGGCAGGGAAAAGAAGGTGATGTTATGACCAGTGATGGGATGTATTGGGATGATCATATGTGTGCATTGATGGCTGTGCCGACCCCCGCCGTAACCCAGCTCCAATGTGCGTGTAACTCGACACCACATGTGGTCAAAACAGTTGATGCCCAGTGGGAGGATTTAGGGCCGTGGGTTACTCAGTGTTCACAAGACCACATCTGGGGGACAAGGGGAGAAGGAGTGCAATACTCCCCCCCCCCCCCGAATGTAAGCATATAGATGCCCATTTCCGAGCGTGTTTATGGGAAAAGGGACTGTGGATTTAACACAGCAGTAAATTCAACTTGAGGGGGCGGAGAAATTTCCCCAAATTAACCATTGACTCACCACAGTTGGAAAAGTGCCACAATTTTTTATGGGCTACAGATAATTAGGATGTGGGCATTAGTTAAAGGGGCTGAACCCCTCCATGTGACACGCAAGAGCACATACTGTGCATGTCAGACACATTATCTGGCCAAACCAGAGGCCGTAATAGGTATAACACCAGTGTTTAACAGTTTGCTGGCAGCAGGAGTCATTATCCCACGTGTTCATTCACCAGTGGGGAGGCCTATCTTTCCCGTTTAAAAAAAAAAAGAAAAAAAGATAAGGGGGCAGAATCCGCCCGCACAGTGGTGATTCATGCGAGATTTACGGGCAGCAGTGTCTGTGTGCACCAGACTCCCAGTGATATTGGTTTGCTTTTGCGTTTCGGGGTAAGACATATACGTGAACCAGGATGCCACAAGGTTATGTTGAGTCCCCGGTGATCTATTCTCAGGTTTTGCATGCAGGGCCGGAGAGTTTAGAGCTTCCAGCGGGGGGGCGCTGAGATTTGACGATCTGTTTGTCAGCAAAACCCAACTTGTGAAGTTGGTACCACTGCACTGCGAAAACAGCTAGCAGAACAAGGCCGCACAGCTGGCTTGAGTAAACTGCAATATGTTCAGGAGGGGACGAGATCTCTAAAAATAAAATAGAAAGGGTAAAACATCGAGCTCAGAAGCACTGGAAACCAACATCAAAATTAGAAAACCTTGCGCTAAGAAACAGTTGATGCCATTTTTGACAACGACAGGCTACAGTAGACAGTGGGTCTGTGATTACATGTGATTACATCTGGATGTGTGACTCTTGTGCGTGTGTGTGTGTGTGTGTGTGTGTGTGTGTGTGTGTGTGTGTGTGTGTGTGGAGGCTCCACTGACAATGTGATGTAGACAGAGGCTGCTGACGCAGCTTTCATTTGACTGAAACAGACTTGGACTACCTCGCCCACGTTGGGGCTGCCCGTCCCTGACATACCACTCACACAGACTGGGGATGAAAAGGCGGTTTTATGACTTCTGTTCTCTTACGAGAACACGGGGGGAAGCAGCGACCCGTGGCATATTTTTAGAGAGGAGTTGGATGTATATATGTAAATGACACGTGGCAGTCTGAGGACGGACGTCCTTTACTAATTGTTGGATTTGTTAGAAATTGCCTAAGTTGTCTCAATCACCTATTGTAGTTCCCCTACCATTGTCTGCAGCGGACTTTAGAGTGTCCAATATTAACCTATTTGACACCTTCTCAGTCTGTTATGTTTCAGGGCTTATTCATAATGATCTACCCGATAATGAGAAAGAAATTATTTAATTTGCCTTGTCTGAGTTCAATAAAGGTTACAGGCCACATGAGTTGAACTGTGCAGTATTAATTATGGAAGGTGTCCAAATGTGAAACAGTGGTAAATGCAATGCTTTGATTTCGTCTAGAGTTCTGGCCGTGCCTGCTAATTGCAATAACGATATACAATGTAAACCTATGACTGAACCGGAATACACCTATCGTGTTGTAGCTGGGGTGTAGTCAGCCCCATGCAATTTGCAAATACAGTTGGCATTTGTAGGGTTTACTGTGTATAATTGCTCTAGGCCTATATTCTCTACTAAGTCTTTAGTTCATTTATTTGGCCTACTCTGAGTGTGCAGGCCCTGCCTGATGTCTCTTTGTGTGTACAGGACCCCCGTTATGAAATTACTGCAGACACTTTCTCGCTGTAATAGGACAGTAAAGATAACGTTTAGTAAGCAACCCGTACTGCCCGAAAAGGTCTTGTGATCAGGCTTATAGCTGTTTCCCGAAAGAAGCCCACAGCCGGTGTTACTTTGCATTTCTGGTTCCCTTTATCAAGACAGGCGTCTGCATCAGAATTATCATCACTCCATCGCAAAGCTGAGCGTGCCTCATCAACTGCTCAGCGCACATTTGGCATATTGGTACCCTCGTATGCAGTGGTCTTATGTAAGTGGGTATAATGTTATGAAGATTCTAAGGGCGCCAGACTAGAGGGGGCGCCACAACGGTGCTCAAATTTTTTTTATACATTTATTTCTAGTTTTTCCCCTTATCCCACCCGATTACCCAATGGCATATGGCCAGATCTTGTTGAAGACCTCTCTGATTCGCGATCCACAGGAGGGAGAGATCCACAGGGAAGAGCCCACAGGTTCAATCTGGGCAACGGTGGTATCACGTTCCATCACATTTGTCAAACTAAGAAGATGGGTCCCTTATTGGAGAAGCTGTTGATGAGGGGATTGTTGGGCAAGCTGGTAGCATGGGATGAAGGTAGAGGAAGGGGTTTAATGTTTAGAGAAGTCAGGAAAATAATAAAATAATTATTTGATAAATTAGATAAAGGGTGCTCAGTCATATTCTTTATAGGGGCACACAATCCCTGGCGGCACCCCTGCTCGTATGGTATGTATGCCGCTCAGGAGGAGATCAAGTCGCTCTCTACTGTGTTAGGACGTCACATGAACATCTCTACAGCTGCCGCCATGGCCACGGCGAGACGCTTAGATGATGTTGGACGTATAGCAACTGGAAATAGGATGGCGCTGGATCTTCTGTTAGCCTCACAGGGTGGTGTATGTAAGGTGATCTCCACTGAATACTGTGCATATATTACCAGCAACGTTGCTGAAATATCAGAATTGAAACGTGATACTAAACCAGGGGTAAAGGATTTACATACTGTTCACGGGTGGGATCCGTTGTCAGGAATGTTCGGTCCCTTGGTATCTGTGAAGAATACCCACAGTCAGTGTGCATCATTCATTTGCACACTGATGGTGGGTATTCTTCAGTTTTTGGTCATTGTTTTCATCATTACTTGTGTG